>NC_137007.1:30596212-30616212 GCF_032717465.1 Coenobita brevimanus | reverse complement strand
GGGAAGGACAGAGAAGGGGGAAGGAGGGAAGGGGAGAGAAGGGGGAAGGAGGGAAGGGGAGAAAAGGGGGAAGGAGGGAGGGAGAGAAAAAGCGGAAGGCGGGAGGGGGAGAGAAAGGGGAAGGAGGGATGGGGAGAAAAAGGGGAAGGAGGGAGGGAGAGAGAAGGGGGAAAGAGGGAGGGGGAGAAAAGAGGGAAGGAGGGAGGGGGAGAGAAGGGAGAGGTTGAAGGAGAGGGAAGGAAGTAGACAGGGAGGAGCGGAGGGAGAATGGTGAGGGAAGAGGGAGAATGGTGGTGGAGAAAGCGAGGGGAGAGACGAAGCTGGAGAGATATGGGGGGAGGGGAGGGAGAGAAGAGGGAGAAGAAAAGGAAGGGAGAGATAGGAAGAGGGAGGCAAACACGGAGAAGCTGGAGGAAAGAGAGAGGGTGAGGGAAGGAAAGCAAAGTGGGGAGAAAGAATGAAGAGAAGAAAAGGAAGAAAGAGGGAAGGGAAAGGGAAAGGAAATGAGGAAGGAGAAGGGAGGGGAGAAAAATGACAGAAAAAAAAATAATAATTCGGCCGACGCAGGAAAACAAGAGAGAAAATTGTACTATGGAAAGTATTATGGAATTAAATTATGTAGTGTTTTTTCTTTATATTTATTCTTTCCATTTTCAGACGATTTTTTCTTTTGGGGATTTTTTTTTCGAAGTTAAAAGGGTTGGATACAGCCTCCATTAACCCCTTCAAAAATAAATCTAAGTTAAACTAAATAAACGAACGTGGAAGTCACGTGGGTAAAATAAACACACACACACACACACACACACACACACACACACACACACACACACACACACACACACACACGCATCACCAGTTCAATGGGGCTATGTATCTCACGTTTTAGCCAATCATCATCATCATCATCACCATCCTCCTCAACATCACCACCACCACCACCACCACAACCACAACCATCACCATCCTCCTCATCATCACCACCACCACCCCATCATCATCACCACCACCACCACCACCACCATCAGCCACGCATGAGGAAGTAGTAAAGCATTCAATGTTTACAAAATTCCTGTTGAGATATTTCCGATGTTTATTCTTTTCCTCCTACCACCATTACCATCTCGTGTGTATATATATATATATATATATATATATATATATATATATATATATATATAAAGGAGAGAATTTATACATGGCAAACGTCTTCTACCCTCACCATAACTAGCCTACCTATGGAATGGAAGGTATTTTTATTTATCTATTTATCTATTTATTTTACTATTATTCATCACACACTGCAGTGAAGCATCATATATTAAAACTTGTGGATATTTATTACCCTCCCATGTTTACCAAAATATCTGCCCAGGTATTTCCGATGTTTACACTCATGCATCTATTTATTTACTTATTTATTTATTTATTTTTATTACATCGTGTTTACCGTCTCGTGTAAAATGTATTAAGAGATTCTACATGCTAATCTTCTTCCACATCCATCATTCTCAAACCACCAACTGATAGTACTGTTGTGGTGAAGGTTGACTATCACTAACCAACCTTACCTTGGTGTCGTGTCTACTTATCTCCACAGCTGGTATGGGTTTCAGTCCAGAATAAATCGCAATGGAAGAGGTGTTACGGAGCTTCCCATAACACCCACAATACGGAAAATAGCGTCCGAAATTTCACTTTCATTTTCAAATTATGGGTCTGTCTTTCCCCATTATTATTATTATTATTATTATTATCATTATTATTATTATTGTTATTATTATTATTATTACAGCGATTACAGTTATTCGTCATCTTTTTCTTTCTTTTTTCTTATTTTTCTTTTTTTATTATATCCAGGTGTAATGACGAGGGACCACATTTACTTCCGGCCAGGTGAGTTATTCCGTCATTTTTACCGTAATGTGGCCACTCCCGTAATGTTTGGCTTTCGTGCACCGGGGACGAGTGGAAGGGGGAGACAGAGTGGGGGAGGAGGGGTGGAGGGAGGGGAAAGGGGGTGGGGAAGGAAGGGAGAGTAGCGGTAGAGGGTAAGCGGGGGTGGAGGGAGAAAAGAAGTCGGGAAAAAGGGTAGAATGAGGAGGAAGGAAAGGGGTTCGGAAGTGTGTGTGTGTGTGTGTGTGTGTGTGTGTGTGTGTGTGTGTGTGTGTGTGTGTGTGTGTGTGTGTGTGTGTGTGTGTGTGTGTGTGTGTGTGTGTGTGTGTGTGTGTGTGTGTGTGTGTGTGTGTGCAGCGCTTCCATAAGTACACCAAGTCGATATTTAAAACAGCGATGACTGACACACTTCCTCAAAAAAAAAAAAAAAAAAAAAAAAAAAAAAAAAAAATCTAAGTCCTATACCAATGGGTGGGAATGTGTTTGGAAATGTGATGGTGAAAAAAACAGCTGATGAAGGCCCTTACAAAAATACGTAAAAACACACACACACACACACACCCATACACCTTCCTTCCCAAGCCCTTCAATTTTATAGCAATGAGGAAGAAGTGTGTTTGGCATTTAAGGTGATTGGGAAGGTGCCTAGAGGGGTAATTAATGTAAACTATAATATACCTGGTTTACTGAGCACTGACAGGTATCTGGGGGAAAGGAAACATGTGTATGAAATGCAGGAAGAAGTATGGAATTTAGGAGTACATTAGCGTGACGTTAAAATCAGTGGAAATGTATCTGTTGACACTAGGAGCATAAACACACATACGTAGACATCGTTAAAATATCTACACACACACACACACACACACACACACACATGAATAAATTAAGGTATATATACAGTTTCTAAATCGGAGTGGTAGTAAAGATACTCGTACACACACACACACACACACACACACACACACACACACATTAATAAATTAAGGTATATATACAGTACACTACCTCTAAATCGGAGTTGTAGTAAAGATACTCGTACACACACACACACACACACACACACACACACACATACACACACACACACACACACATATAATGCAAATCAGCGTAACCCGAAAAAATACGCCTGTGGGAGATGGTAATTACATCGGGCACACACCATATCGTAAACAACTAAACACAAACACAAGCAAGATTAACAATTTATAATTCACAAAATACCTAAACAATTAAATAAACAGGTAAACAAGAAAAACATAAATTCTCATATATATATATATATATAAAACAAATTAATAAATATACCTTTCTTTAATAACTGTCAAACTTTTCCTTATTCTTTTACTTCCTTAGACGAGAAGACGGAGGCACACACTAATCCATACATACATACAGATACACACATACAGTTATACACATACACACGACTACACACATACCAACACACGAACTTTATGCATTACGTACACAATCAGCACAAATTGTCACACACGCCACAGATACGCACACACACACACACACACACACACACACACACACACACACACACACACACACAACCCGTAACTACATCAAAAACTCAACCTCAAACAAACTCAGGCCTCAATAAACCCGGGTCGCAATATGGGGGGGGGTCTTAGGGTGGGGGTGTGGGGGTTCCGGGAAGAGGTCGGCCCGGCAGGTGAGTTATTGGCACGTCACACCTGCCCTCGTTAATTAGAGGGAGGGACAGGTGCGAATAACAGAAGGTGGGGTGAGTGGAAGGTGTGAATATTGAGAGAGAGAGAGAGAGAGAGAGAGAGAGAGAGAGAGGGTGAGTGGAAGGTGTGAATATTGAGAGAGAGAGAGAGAGAGAGAGAGAGAGAGAGAGAGAGAGAGAGAGAGAGAATAAAGAAAAGCAAAGGAAGAGCTGAGGGGATTAAAGAAAAGGGGAGATAAAGTGAAATTGTAAGGGAGAGAGAGAGAGGTGAAAAATAAGAGGGGTGAGACTGTGAGAGAAAGTGAGTGAGGATGTGAAAAAGGTGAAAGAGAAAATGGAAGGCTTAGTGCTCGTGTAATTGCTTCAGAGAGAGAGAGAGAGAGAGAGAGAGAAAGAGAAAGAGAGAGAGAGAGAGATAGGACAGGTAGCTTAGGTGAGCGTGGGAAATGTGTATGCAAATGAGCTTCACTAAGACAGGTGAGGCTGCGTTATTGCCTATGGATTTTCACACTCCTCTCTCTCTCTTTCTCATATGCGTGGCTGATGACTAATTCCACAAAGTACCCAAAATGTCTACACTTCCCACACCAGCAGATTGAGCCGTAGCCAAAACCCACAAGACTAAAGGAACTATTGACTCACCATATTCCACCACCATCAAAAACTCTGCATTGGATACTTACCTGGAAAATAAAGAAAAATAGTTAATGGCAGGTAATATCCAAAATATGGCCAAAATCTATCTATCTATCTATCTATCTATTCATCTATCTATCTATCTGTCTATTAATCCACCTAACTAAATATTTATCTGTCCACCTGACTACCATCTTCCCTATCTATCTATCATTTATCTATTTACCTATCTATCTGTCTTTCTACCTGACCATCAACTCCCCTTTCCCTTATATGCCTACCTATCTACCTACCTCCCACCCTATCTCTATCTATCTATCTATCTACTTAACCCTACACTTAGCCTACCTACCTCCCACCTACCCACCCACCAACCTTATCTACCCTCAGCCTCACCTGTCTATCTACCTACCTGTCTATCTATCTATCTATCTATCTCCATCCATCCATCCATATATCTATCAGTCCACCTATCTATCTATCTATCTATCCACGTATTTATCTACCTCCCCGGCCTTGGAGGTAACTCAGGCATGTGTATGAGGACAAGTCGACGTGGCAAGGATGTTGGGGGATGGGGAGGGGAGGAGGAGGAGGAGAAAAGAGAAGGGAGCGGGGGAGGAGAAGGGGGAGGGGGGAAAGCGGGTGAGGGAGGAACAGAGAAGAATAAGAGAAGTAGGAAGATGAGAAGAAGAGGAGGGAGAGAGGAGTAAGAGAAGAAGAGGAAGGGAGGAGAGAGGAAGAGGAAAGGAAAGGAGGAGGACAGAGAGGGAGAGGAGTAGGAGAGGAAGAGAAAGCAATCAGGAGAGAGGAGAGATAAGAGGGGAAGAGGATGGAGGAAGAAGAGAGGGGAGGAGGGGAGGGGAGGTATGGAGAGGGGAGGTAGCGAGTAAAACTGAAAAGGATGTGGAGGGAAGGTGGGAAGAGATGTATGGGATGGGGAGGGAAGGGAGGGTGAGGGAGAAGATCTGAGGGGAATGAAGGGGAAAGAAGGAAGGGAGAGGAGAGGTAAGACAGGAGGAAGGAAACACAGGGGGTGAGAAAAGAGAGAGAGGGGGGGAAAGGGGAGAAGAGAGGGGAGAGTAAGACTAGAGGAAGGGAAGGGAGAGAAAATGCAAGAGGAAGGGAGGAAGAAGACGAGAGAGAGAGAGAGAGAGAGAGAGAGAGAGAGAGAGAGAGAGAGGTAAATGAAAACAGAGAAAGAAGGGATGAAGATTTTAGGAACAGAAGAGGGGGAGGAAGGGTGGAAGAGGGGGAGGAAGGGTGGAAGAGAGGGGAAGAGATGAGGCAGGAGGATGAAAGCAGAGGGATGAGAGAGGAGACGGAAGTGGGGGAGGAAAAATGAAGAGGATGTGGAGGAGGAGGAGGAGGAGGAGGAGGGAAAATAAATGGGATTAGATGAGGGAGGAGAAAGTAAGGGGGTGAAGAGGGAGAAGGAAGAAAGCATGAAGGAATAGAAGAAGAAGGGAATTGGAAGAAGGAAAGAAGATGGGAGGAAAGGAAGAAAAGAAAGAGTGTGGGATGAAGAGGAAAGAGAAAAATGGAGACTAAAAGAGAAAAGGCAGAGAGGAAGAAGGAAGTAAAGTAGAATCAGGAAGGAAGGAAGGAAAGGAGGGAAGGAAGAAAGGAAGGCAAAGAGAAGAGACAGAGGAGGAGAGGAATGATGAAAAAAAAAAGAGGAAAAGAAGGAATGAAGGCTGAAAAGAAGGAATGGGATGGAAGGAAGGAAAACAGGAAGAAGAAAAGGAAGAAAGAAGAAGGAAAAGAGGGTAAGGGACTTAGAGAGAGAGAGAGAGAGAGAGAGAGAGTAATCGTTTCTCTGCGTGCGTTTGCTTCCATCTGTGTGTTTGTATGCGTGTGCGTCTGTGTGTGACCGGGCATGTTCTGTTTACACGACAGGTGTGCGTGTTCATGTATGTACAGTATATGTGTATTTATGTATATATGTATGTATGTATGTATGTACAGGATTAATGTATGGATGGATGGAAGTGTATTTCCGCATGAATGTATACTTCCACTCACTCACTCTCTCTCTCTCTCTCTCTCTCTTTCTCTCTCTCCCTCCTATCCACCTTCCGTATCTCTCCCTTTCCCATCCTCCTCCTATCCCTCCATCCCTTCTTTCTGTATCCCTCCCCATCCCTATCCAATCCTTCCCTCTCCCTCTCGCTCCCCGTCCCCTGCATCCCCTCCTATCCACTATCTCTCCCCGTTTTCCCCTCTCTTTTTATCCTCCTCTCCTCCCCCCTCCTCCACACCCTCCCTCTCCCGTCCCCTCCCGTCCCGTGCCCTCCTATCCCCTATCCGCCCTCAACGTCCTTGTGTAAGGTCATATTCAGTCGGCATTCTTCCCGAGTCATTCACAGTGGATAGATGGATAGGCAGACGAGATTGGATTGGCCGATTGCGGTGATTGGGGTAGGAGAAGATTGTTTGGGATGGGATGGAGAAGGGATGGGACGAACGAGGGTAGGATGAAGTAGAGATGGAGTGGATTGGGTCTTGTGGGATGGACAGGATTGGAGAGAAAAATTATGGAAAGAGAAATGGGATGGGATAGGATGGGATGGGAGGGGAGGATGGGGGATGGGATGGAGGGGAAGGGGAGAAGAGGAGATTGGATGGGATGGAAAAAGGCTAAGGTCAATACGAGATGGGGTGGATAGGGTCACGTGGGATAGATGGAATGGAATTAATGTCAAGGAGTAAATAGAAGATGTGGGATAGAATTACAAACAATGTAGAGGAGGAAAGGCGAATTACAGAAGGCTATTGAGATAAAACTAATTACACTAACATCTATCCAGTGTGTAAGAAAAGGATAGAAGGGAAGGAACAGGAGAGTAGAATAAATGGATTGGATGGGATAGATGGAAACGCAGTAGGAATAGGTTACATGAGGATAGATACAGATAGATTACTGCTTCATTTTCACTATCCACACCCCTGTCTGTCATTCACACACACATACACACACACACACACACACCTGCAACCCACACACATACCGGTCCATTCACCTCACTAATCCACACACACTCTTGATTTTCTCTTTGTTTTTTGTTCATCTTTATTTGCCTGGGGAAGTCAGTGGCTGAATCGGTAGAGAAGCGGCCTGAAATCCTAATGGGCCCAGGTTCGAATCCCGGCTGGGGCAGGGAATAGTTTAAGTACGTATTTAAATTTCATATAAAAAGACTTTACTGATCTACCAAAGACCCGCCGACATGTCGTAAAAATACTTCCGCTAGTACCAGTACACCAGTCCTGTATGAGACAGCCCTAGCATGTATTCAATATGGACGGTGGGTGTTAGCGCCGAAGTGGTGACATGTGGAGGTGTATGGTATGTAGGAGGACCAGTCGGACAAAAAAAAAAAATGGTACGAGTTTTCCAAGTTCTCAGCCTTGGATTCTTTCTTTTTTCTGTTTAAAAATACTTCCACCCACACATACATCTCACTGATTCAGCCCTCACCCACACCCCGACAGCCACACGCATACCCCTACACCCACACTCACACCCACACTCATCACCTCTCCACGCCCCCACCTACATATCCACACTCATACACTCACTCATTTTCTATCCATCCACATCCACGCCTACATCCCCACTCAACATCCTTCTCCATCCACACCCACATGGACCTCCACTCATTCTCTCTCCACCCACACCCACACCCACACACACACTCATTCTCTCTCCACCCACACCCACATACATACTGTACATGAATTCTGTTATTCCACACTCACTCTCACCCTTCCCACCCACAGACCAATACCCACATCCACACCCAAGCTCAATACCCCACTACACCCACAGCAATACCTACCCCCAATTCTCACTACACCCACAGCAACACCAGCAGCTACACTCTGTCCCAAACTACACCCACACCCACACCTACCTCTCACTAACAGCTTCATCCACACCCATACACCCATACATCCACACACAGCCTCCCCAAGACACCTTCACCCACACTTAGTCTCTTCACTACACCCACACTCCCACCCACTCAGTCCCCTACTACACCCACACTCCCACCCACACTCAGGCCCCCACTACACCCACACTCCCACCCACACCCAGTCCCCCACTGCACCCACACTCCCATCCACACCCAGTATCTTCACTACACCCACACTCCCACCCACTCAGTCCCCCACTACACCCACACTCAGGCCCCCACCACACCCACACTCCCACCCACACCCAGTCCCCCACTGCACCCACACTCCCACCCACACCCAGTACCTTCGCTACACCCACACTCCCACCCACTCAGTCCCCCACTACACCCACACTCCCCCACCCACCCTCGCTACACCCACAGCAACACCTACACCCAGGGGCTCAGGTCATCACTATATTTACTGAAGAGTGATCAAGGAGCGGAGTTGCTTTAATGGCGAGAGGAGTCGTGGGGAAACAATAGACGGAGGAGGAGGAGGAGGAGGAGGAGGAGGAAGGGAGTGAGAAAGCAAGGAGAAAAGAGAAGAGAAGAGGGAGATGGGGCAAGAGAAAAGGAGAAGGAGGAGGAGGAGGAGGAGGAGGAGAGAAGACGGGATTGACAGACAGATGGACAGACAGTTTAACGGGAGAAGCAAAATCCAAAAAGAGAAGAAAGAGAGAAGAGATAATAAGAAAAAGATAAGAAGAGATAATAAGAAAAAGATAAGAAGAGATAATAAGAAAAAGATAAGAACGAACGAAAGAAAATGAAAAGACAGATGAAGAGAGAGAAAAGACAAAGAACACGAGGAAAAAATCGCAAAAAGAAATGGAGGAACGGAAGAAGAAAAACGAGGAAAATGAAAAATAATATAAAAACCAGGATTGAGAAAGCTGACATAAAAATTGCAGTCATGTAAGCAATATACATCCACACACACACACACACACACACACACACACACTCCGAAAGGCTCAAACGTACACGCATATAACCATCCACAACATACACATATACATACCTACATATATTTTACACAAACTCTCTCTCTCTCTCTCTCTCACACACACACACACACACACACACACACACACACACACACACAAAGATGAGAGGCGAGTCATCTCTCTGGGACTGTCTCTCTCTGATGAAGGCAAAACTCCAGTCATAAGAGTCAAAACACACACACCTTTCATAGGATTCCCGACCTTTATGCTCTAGATTAAAGACGAAATTGGATGGGTCACTTCCTTAGAGTTTTATTTTTTCCTTAAGTTTTTTTTTTATTATTTATTTTTATTATTTAATCCTTTCAGTGATGATGGCACCTCTCTCTCTCTCTCTCTCTCTCTCTCTCTCTCTCTCTCTCTCTCTCTCTCTCTCTCTCTCCAAAACAAGAGTTAGTAAAGGATAATAGCCCCTATCCCCACCACCCATAAGGGCTTAATCAAAATACCCCATTAAAAGAGTAATATAAAATGAATATTGAGTTAAGTATATATTGGAAATCACTCGCCAAAAATAATATTATGGTTATTTTGGTGTTTTGTGGGATTTCTGTTTTAATGTGTTTTTCTGTGGATGTGATTTTGATGCTGATATTGCACTGTTACTGTATTATATTTATTATTATTATTATTGTTATTATTATTATTATTATTATTATTATTATTATTATTATTATTATTGTTGTTTTTATTATGGTTATTATTATTGTGGTTATTGTTATCATTATTATTATTATTATTATTATTATTATTATTATTATTATTATTATTCTATTATTATTTTTTTTGTTAGTAGCAGTAGTAGTAGTAGTAGTAGCAGCAGCAGCTGTAGTAGTGGTAGCAGTAGTAGAAGTGGTAGTGGTAGTAACAGTAGTAGTAGTACCATCGTCAACATAACCCTCACCCTCATCATCATCATCATCATCATCATCATCATCATCATTAGACAGATAGACTGAGATAGATAAGTAAATATATATATAGATTTTTTTTAATTAATACTCTTTTATAGATACTGTGGCTCCGTTTTCCATGGTAAATCTCCTGCTTTATTTTTCAAGGGTATACTTAGCTGCCACAAACCCTGGCTGGATGATTGGTTTTAGCTGGGATGAGAGGAAGAGGAGCAGGTAAGGATGGGGGAAGGGCAGTGAAGACAAATTATACACACACGCACACACCAGCAAAGATACACACACGCACGTACACACACATACCTACACACGAGAATACATACGCAAGCAAATATACACGCATGCATAATTATGCAATCTACACCTTCACTTTCTTTTTCTACACACACACACACACACACACACACACACACACACACACACACATGCACGCACACACACGCACGCACGCACGCACAAGGCAAAACAGGCCAGTTCGATTAAGGTAAATATTATTATTATCCGAAGCATGCATGTCATCCAGGTCGTATAGAAAACACACACACACACACACACACACACACACACACACACACACACACACAGTCCAGGTAAACACAGGTGAACATCATCCCACTGAAGGAAAAAAATAAACACAAAAAATTAGACCTTATCATGCCTTAAAACCAAACTTAACACATTCCTCTAACATCCCCTACAAAATAAATAAATGGATAGATAAATAAATAGATAGATAGAAACAGACAGATAGATAAATAAAATACGTACATATATAATTAAAAAACTCAATCATATTAAAAAAAAGGGAAGCATATGGGAAAAAAAATGAGAATAAACACACAAGATTTAGAATATTCCTTCCATCAAGTATTATAATATTGCCTACCCTTATCATGGGCTATAATTATGAACGATACACTATCATTATTTACTAAAGCCTATAATCGCTATGCTGAGTGGGTGTAATTAGAGGCTGATTATATAAACGGTGAATTATGATAAGCGGGAGGTGGTTCTGCCCGCCTGACTGACGTGTGTGAAGAGAGGCGGTGACAGGCGATGGATAGATGGAAGGATAGACAGACAGCGGGATAGACAGACAGGTCGTAAACAGGCACAGGTGAGTAGATACACAGGACGATAGATAGCCGGACAGACAGACAGTAAATAAGCAGTGACGTCTGGATAGATAGATGGATGAATGGACAGAGAATATGATGTTAAGATGCTGGTGAGTATAATCAACAAACACAGAGGTGACAGGGAGACAGACAGAGACATAGATAACTAGGAGGACAGACAGGCAGATGGAGATAAATAGATACATGAATAGACAAGATAGGCGTAAAGATGGAGGAAATTAAATAGATAAGAAGGAGTATATAAAAATAAATATAGAGACAGATGAGTTGGCAAATATTCAGACATACATGAAAACTGATAGACACAAACAGACAGGCAGACATGTTAGCAATAAAAAAAAACGCACATACATACACCTAGGCACGTACAAACAGTGACATATACAGACGAAAATACACACACGCACACACACACAGAAACACATATAAACACACAAAGACATATACAGACGAACACACACACACACACACACACACACACACACACACACACACACACACGAATGACAGCAAACTGGCTTACTTTAGGAATAAGGTTTGAGGTTAAGGAAGCTGACATGTAAAGGGACGTGACAGGCAGATGCAGGCAGGGAAATGGGCAGGGAAGCAGGCAGGGAGGCAGGCAGGGAAACAGGCAGGGAGACAGGCAGGGAGGCAGGCAGGGAAACAGGCAGGGAGACAGGCAGGGAGGCAGGCAGGGAAATAGGCAGGGAGACAGGCAGGGAGGTAGGCAGGGAAGCAGTCAGGCAGGGAAATGGGGAGGTACTCGAATGGGCAAGGAGATAGGCAAGGAGGTTAGCAGCTAGGTAGGCAGGAAAGTAGGTTCCGGTAGGCAAGGAGACAGGCAGGAAGGTAGGCAAGGAGAAAGGAAGACAGAGGGGGAAGAAGGTAGGGAAGGAAGCAGGAAGGCAGAGAGGTAGGTAGGTAGGGGGATGGGTAGGCAGGCAGGGAGGAGGGTAGGATGATAGTGAGAAGGTAAGAAGGGAGGTGGAAAGACAGGTGGGCAGAATCAAGGCAGAGAGAGAGAGAGAGAGAGAAAGAGAGAGAAATATGAAATAGGTTGAAAGGTAGGTCATACGAACAGGTGAGACAAGATGAGAGTGAAAGGTAAGCAGGCAGACACGCAGGAGAGTAGGTAGGTAGGTAGGTGGGTAGGCAGGTAGGTAGGTAGGGAAACTTGGGCAGGAAGGTATACAGGAGGAACAGAGGGAAGAAGTGAAGTTGAGAGAGAGAGAGAGAGAGAGAGAGAGAGAATATGTGGAAAAGACGGAAACACAGAAGGATGTAAGGAAGGAAGGAAGGAAAAAAAAATGAAATTGGAAGAAGAAATATGAAGAAATGAAGGGAAGACGAAGGAAGGAAGAAAACAATGAATGAAGAGACAGACAAGAATGAATGAATGAAGGAAGAACGAAGGATGCAAGGAAGGAAGGAGCACTGAGAACAACTTATATCTTAACAAAAACCATAGCAATTATATTTGACGAAAAAATAAAATGTAGATGATAGTGGTTTCGGAAAATGGTGGTAGTTGTGGTTGCAGTGATGATAGTGGTAGTAATAGTGGTATTTTATGGTGGTAGTGGTGGTAGATTTGGCTATTGTGGTGGTTGTGCTATGTGAGTGATTGTAGTAGTAGTAGTAGTAGTAGTAACGTATATTCTAAAGTTGTGGTAGTAGTGGTTGGTGTCAAATGTGGTAGTTGTGGTGGGTGTTTAATGGAGGTAGTTGTGGCAATATTAGTAGATGGAAAAGTTTAAAGGACGATATTTGTAGCAATGTTGGTAGTAGTAATGTTGGTAGCTGTGGTAATGTTGGTAGTGTACAAATATTAATGTTGATAGTTGCGGTAGACAGAATTAAGTAACGAATAGAAGGCGAGGTAATGGTGGTAGGTGTGGAATGTTGGTAGTTCTGGTAATGTTTGTGGTAGTTGTGGTAATGTTGGTGGAAGTGTGCTAGTGGTTGATGCGACAGGCGTAGCGATGGTGGTAGTTGTGGTAGAGGTTGATGTGAGGCGTAGCGATGGTGGTAGTTGTGGTAGAGGTTGATGTGACAGGCGTAGCGATGGTGGTAGTTGTGGTAGAGGTTGATGTGACAGGTGTAGCGATGGTGGTAATTGTGGTAGGTCAGAGTTCACCGTGTCAGATCCTCTCGTTCTTCCCTTTCGTGACTCTCTCTCTCTCTCTCTCTCTCTCTCTCCACCCGTTCTTGTTTCTCCTCTTCCCCACATCCCTCTCTTTATTTTTTTTCTTTCACCCTCCCTCCTTCATTCCCTCCCTCCCTCCCTCCCTTCCTTCACCCTGTTTCCTCCTACTTCTCTCCTCCTTCGCTATTCTTTTCCTTCATTCTTCTTTCCATTCTTCCTTCACTTCTTATTCCTTCCTCTTTTCCTCCTCTTCCATTCTGCTCCTTCCCTATTCATCATTACTGTTTTTTCTCCTTCCTTCCTCCCTTCCATCCCTTCTTCCTTCCTTCCTTCCCTTCTACCTCCACTCTCCGTTCACCTGTCATCTTCTGTCTCTCTTCCTTCCTCTCCTTCCTTCATTCCTTCCTACCTTTTCATCGCTAACCTTTTTCACACTCTCTCCTTCCTCTCCTCTTTCTTTCTTTCCTTCCTTCCTTCCTTCCTGCCTCCCTCCCTCTCACTCTATCTTTACTTTCCATTTCTTCCTCTTTCTTCAGTCTTTCCCCCTCTTCTAAATCTCTCTCTCTCTCTCTCTCTCTCTCCATTCCTTGTCCTCCTCCCCCTCTTTTTCTTCCTCTCTTTGCCCTTTCATGCATCACTGCTCACACCTCTACTCACACACACACACACACACACACACACACACACACACACACACGCACGCACGCACGCGCGCGCGCCGGTACAGACTCCTAGCCATCCATCTATCTATCCATCCATACAAACATACATACATACATATATACATTCACATATGAACATAATTTGCATATGAACGCAATTCCAAACACACACACACACACACACACACACACACACACATACACAGCTGACGGGGCAAACATGATACCATGTGTACAACCACAACTACCAACATTTCTCCAGGCCTTGTCCTACCACTATTCCTTACAGCACTACCACCGCGACTACCACCATTATATATATGACTATCACCTACAACCACAACTACCAACATTTCTTCAGGGCTTGTTATAACTTAGCACTATCTTTTTCAGCAGCACTGCTATCACTACCACCATCCCCTCTCTAACCATCACCCATTAACCACAATCATCAATAACCATCCATCAACCACTATCCATCAACCACTATCCATCAACCAACATTCACCAACCACTACTGTCAACCACCATCACAAATATCTCTTCAAGTACTACTGTCAACTACCACAATTACTCCAACCACCATTCATCAACCACTATTCTCTCAGCTACCATCCACCAACCACTATTCTCTCAGCTACCATCCATCAACCACCATTCCTCCAACCACCATTCCTCCAACCACCATCCATCAACCACCATTCCTCCAACCACCATCCCGGGCCTCACCTGTTTACCTGTGCTAATGACGTCACTAATAACGCAATTAAGGCGAGTTCATTACCTGGCCACAACACAATTAACGGGGGAGGGGGGTCTGGGGCTTTTTTGGGGGGTCCTGGGTTATTACCTTTATAATTACTTTACCTGGCGATAAAGGTAATGAGTTGAATTGGTATTACTGGAATTATTATTATTATTATTATTATTATTATTATTATTATTAATATTATTACTATTACTATTATTGTTTTTGTTCTTAATGCTGGCGGTGGTGTTTTCATTACTAAGATTATTTCTACTAGTGACATAAAAGAGATTATTATTATTATTATTATTATTATTACTATTATTGATGCTGTCATTATTATCATCACTAAAGCTAAACTATTTCGGTTCAGCATATACATTATATTCACATTCTTGCTCTCTCTCTCTCTCTCTCTCTCTCTCTCACATAAAATATTACCAACCTATCTCTCAAGCAAAATATCAGACCCTCCAAACCCGCTACTTTCTCTCACAGTCTCTCTCTCTCTCTCTCTCTCTCTCTCTCTCTCTCTCTCTCTCTCTCTACCGCGGTACAGCAATTATCACTATTACACTATTATTTCTTGAACACTATTTTTTTTTTTATCTCGGAACGCAACATATATTTTCATTTGGGTAATTATGGTGAAAGTCTGTGTCCTTCATTTTTATGGCAATGTATTTATTATTATTATTATCTTCACAGTCCTCGTAAGTTTTATCACCATTCTCTCTCTTTCTCTCTCTCTCTCTCTCTCAATTATTATTTCTCTTCTGTCTTCGTATTCTCGATACCTGTCCTTCCCTATGTCAGCTTCTTATACTGTTTTACTGCTATTTATGTATTTGTGTGTGTGTGTGTGTGTGTGTGTGTGTGTGTGTTACAGAGAGTGATAGATAGCTGGACAGACATACAAAGACAGACAGGCAGACTGACAGATAGATAAACAGACAGGCAAGGAAACAGACTGACTGAGATTTACGTGTATGTTTGTATGTATGATGTACGTGTGCGTGTGTGTGTGTGTGTGTGTGTGTGTGTGTGTGTGTGTGTGTGTGTGTGTAGCTCCCTTCCCCATCAACCTCTTCCTTCTCCTTCTATTACTTCTTTATCTCCTTCCATTATCTCTTTCCCTTTTATTCTCCATTACTGTGTCTCTTTCGGCCCACCATTTGCCAAGATGGTGAGAGAGAGAGAGAGAGAGAGAGAGAGAGAGAGAGAGAGAGAGAGAGAGACCCACAAAATCACTGAGCTATATTTTCCGCGTTAAGAATGACTGAATCACTGTTATTCTTTTTATTATTATTATTATTATTATTATTATTATCGGAAATGGGAGGGGGCGAGCTATTTGTACATCAACAAATTCTTATAACCCAGGAAAGAAACACACACACACACACACACACACACACACACACACACACACACACACACACACATACCACTCAGCTAAATAACAATAACACACCGCAAAAAATTACCACGATTTTTTTTATAATCTAACTCTCCTATTACAGCGCCACTCCCCTCGCAGCGGCCAGTGTGAGCGGCGTATATGCGTATAATTGCGTAGGTAGGTAGGTAGGTAGATAAGTAGGGAGGTAGGTAGAGAGAGAGAGAGAGAGAGAGAGAGAGAGAGAGAGAGAGAGTTATCCTTAATTGGTTTGTCAAGATGGGCAATTGTGAGGGTTGTTCTTATTGGATGTCGCTTTTTCTGTGTGTGTGTGTGTGTGTGTGTGTGTGTGTGTGTGTGTGTGTGTGTGTGTGTGTGTGTGTGTGTGTGTGTGTGTGTGTGTTACTAGCCACTAAGAGGCTGAGAAAGATATATATACCTTATTGAAATGAGTAGAATTTACAAACTTTACTCCAAAGACTGTGCTCATATTTAGTCTTGATTTTCAGTGCACGTGTTTGGAAATTTGAGCAGATTATTTAAGTTACCCCCGACACTATTGTCCATGTTCTACTGGGGTTGCAAAGAGGAGTGGGGATGTTAACACCGTATTACATAAACGAGAATAATGACCCCCCCCCTCCCTCTCTCTCTCTCTCTCTCTCTCAGCGTTGTAAGTTCCGCCAATAAACAAACGGCCAATGATAGTTATGCAGAGGGGAGGGGGCAGGAGGAAGGGGGAGGGGGGACAGAGGGAGGAGGAATGGGGAGAGGGGATAGGGGATAGAGGGAGGAGGAATGGGGAGGGGGGAGAGGGGATAGAGATGGGAGGGAGGGGGAGGGGGATAAGGAGTGGAAGGGGAGAAGAGATAGAGGGAGGAGGGAGGGGGAGTGAGAGTAGGAATGAGAAGGGAAGAAGAGGGGAGGGGAAGGTGGAACGGGGAAAGAGGGATGAAGGGAGGAATAGGGAAGGGTGGAAAGGGAGTGAGATGGGGAGAGAAGATGGGAGATGGAGGGTAGAGGGAAGGGAGAAGATGAGATGGGGTGAAAAAGGAAAATTGGGGAGGATGTAGAGAGAAGGAGAAGAGGGGAGATGGAGGGATTGTAAGTGGGAAAGAGGGGAGATGGGGGGTGGGGAGGGGGTAGGTAGGGGAGAGAAAGGGAGGGGGAAACAGACAGAGAAAAAGAGAAGTTAGAGCCTACGGAACAAGGCCATAAATACGAGTCAAGTACCTGGTCTTTTATTCTTTACCTCTCTGTGTCGCTGTCTTTTATTCTTTTATTCATTTGCACTCCTGTCTTTTATTATTCTCATCCCTGTCTTTCCTGTCTATTATTCTTTTTATTTATTCGCATTCCTGTCTCTCCTGTCTATTATTATCTTATTTATTTGCTTTCCTGTCTTTCATTCCTATATTTTTTTTGCATTCCAGTGTTATTCTATTTCTCTGCATCTGTCTTTTCTCTCTCTGCATTTCTATCTATCATTTCTTTACCTATTTGCATTCCTGTCTATTCCTTTTTCCTCCATTCCTGTCTATTAGTCCGTCTTCTCCCTGTCTAACCTGCATCTTAAACACTAACCCCTTAAGTACGAGACAGTCTTTTTATTCAGAATTAATTTTTGCTTCCACTAAACGAATCTATTCTTTCTATCTACCACTGGGAATGCATCTATTAGTAACGAGGTCACTGAGGGTTGTATCTATCTCCTCTGGTAAAATATCTATTAAAAATCTATTCTGAGTTTTCAAAAATGGTATGGAGCTGGCGATAAAATTTTCAGAAAAAAAAAAGAAAAAAATCAACTATGCTTCCGGGGACAAACACGAGACAAAGGAAAGCAAGATAAACAAATAAAAACACATGGCAAAAAAAAACAGCAATTAAAATGAGGAACAAAGCGCACACACACACACACACACACACACACACACACACACACACACACACACACACACACACACACACACACACACACGACGGAAAATGACAAACAAGCAAGGGAAAAAATATCCACAGTTCTATTTCTATGCCCGTGAGCTCTCTCTCTCTCTCTCTCTCTCTCTCTCTCTCTCATTTCCCGCTACCCCCGGCCCGCGTGATATTCCGAGAAAAAGCGAGATGGATTCGTCCGCCGAGAGATGTCACAATTAAAACCCGTGGCAGGAAAAAGAAAGAAAAAAAAAACGTATATATGAATGAGAAAAAAATAAAAAATAAAATGAAAGGAGAAAAATGGGACGAAAATTTTTGAAACGCTAAAATTTTTGAAACCAGAGTGAAAACAAACCTACAGAGAAAGTCAATCTATCTATCTATCTATCTATTTATTTATTTATCTATCTATTATATCTGTCTATCTATCCATCCATCTATCTACCCTCTATTTATCTATCTATAACTGGACGCCTAAATCCCTGATGTGGAACTGTCCCCCGCCATCAGGCTGCCCTCTCTCCAGCTCACCTCTCTCTCTCTCTCTCCATCCCATCCTTCCATCTCAGAAAATATAAACATGACATATACCAAAAATTTTAAAGGAAAAAAAACAAAATAGACGTAAGAAAAATAAGAAGCAAATAAAGAAAATAAAAAAATAAACGAGGAAATGAGAGAAAATGAGAGAAAGAGAGAGAGAATTAAAGAAAAAGAGAGAAAGGGAGAAGAAAGGAAAAAAAGAGGTGTTGTAATGGCGGAATTCCAAATGCTGATTCCTGATTTGTCATTCTGTGTGTGTGTGTGTGTGTGTGTGTGTGTGTGTGTGTGTGTGTGTGAGAGAGAGAGAGAGAGAGAGAGAGTTATCGTCACCTTTTACCTATTCGTCTTCCAATCAGACAAGTAATAAAAGTATCATAGCCAATAACCCTCTGAGGAATGAGAGAGAGAGAGAGAGAGAGAGAGAGAGAGAGAGAGAGAAGGTTACCCAGGGGCGGGCACACAATAACTCCGCATCGTGTAATCGAGAAACTTTATGGTTGATTGGGATTGTGTGTAGGTAAGAAGGCTGGGATGCTGGTAGTTGTGGTGGTAACTGTGGTAGCTATAGGAACTGTGGTAGCTGTGGTTGGTCTGAGGTTGTGGTAGTTACAGAAGGTCTAATTTTTGAGGCAGATGTGGTTGTTGCGGTAGAACTTGTGTTGTGGTTGTGGTAGAAGTAGTAGTAGTAATAGTAGTGGTGGAGGTGATGATGCTGGTAGCAGTAGTAGTAGTAGTAGTAGTAGTAGTAGTAGTAGTAGTAGTAGTAGTAGTAGTAGCAGTAGTAGTCGTAGTAGTAAGCAAGGGAGGAAATAACTTTGAGCGACTTGGTATTTGTGGTTTGGCAGGGGAATGGTTGGTATTGGTTGCAGTGGTGGTGGTGGTTGGGGCAGGATGTGGTTGGTCCTGGTATTTGTGGTATTAGTGGGGATGTGGAAGGGTGGTGGTAGTGGTAGTAATAACGGTAGCGGTGGTAGCAGTGGCAGGAGTGGTAGTGATGATATTTACTGGTATAGGGATGGAAGCGGAATGGTAGTACCGATGATGGTTGTTGTGATGGTGGTTGTAATGTTTGCAGTTGTAAGAATGGGATATAAATGGTGGTTACGAGGGTAGTAGTTGTAATGTTGGTAGTTGCGATGGTGGTTGCTGTGAGGGTGGATGTTATAGTGATGGTTTACGAATGGTGGTTGTGATGGTGCTAGGAATGGTGGTAGTTCTATTGATGGTGTGTGTAATGGTGGTAGTTTAATTGATGCCTTTCTCCTGTAGTACACCATCCGCCTTTCTGAAGATAGG
>NC_137007.1:30576212-30591212 GCF_032717465.1 Coenobita brevimanus | reverse complement strand
ACACACACACACACACACACACACACACACACACACACACACACACACACACACACACACACACACACTGACCTTTGGAAGAGGTCTGAAAAACTGGAGGAACGAGAGGAGGAAGAGGGAGGGAGGGAGGGAGAGTTTGTTGGCCACCTGGTCTCTCACCTGTTGGAGGGAGGGAGGGAGGAAGGGAGGAGAAGAGAGAGGGAGGAAGGGAGGAGAAGAGAGAGGGAGGAAGGGAGGAGGAGAGGGAGGAAGGAAGGGAGGGGACAAGTAAGGGAAGGAGGGGGAAGAGGGAGGGAGGGAGGGAGAGGAGGAGGAATGTTGATAGGGAGGGAGAGAGAATTCTTAGGGAGGGAGAATTCAGGGTAAATGGAGGAAAAAGACAGGGTACACGGAGAGAGAGAGAGAGAGAGAGAGAGATTCTAAGTTAGGAGGAATCTTGATCAGTAGGGAAGGAGAAAGAGAAGAGGAAAGATGTAACAAGAGGGAGGGATTTTTTAAGCAGGAGGGGAGGGAAGGAATAGAAAGGAGGGAGGAGGTGAAGGAGGGAGGAAGAAGAGGGTGGAGAAAATGGAGGAGGAGAGAGGGAGAGAAAGAGGGAAGAGAGGAAATGATTCAGGAAAAAAAAGATGATGGAAAATGAGGACAGAGAGGAAGGACGAGGAAGAGGGGAGAGGAGAGGAAGGAAAAAAAAGAGGGAGGCAGGGAGGGGAAAGGAGGGAGAGGGAGGGAAGTTTAAGAGAAATGGGGAGATAAAATATGGTAGGGAGAGATGGAGGAAAAAAAGGGAGGTATGCTTGGAGGGAGGGAGGAATGTCGCTAATGGTTGTAGAGAGAAAGAGAGAGAGAGAGAGAGAGAGAGAGAGAGAGAGAGTGTGTGTGTGTGTGTGTGTGTGTGTGTGTGTGTGTGTGTGTGTGTGTGTGTGTGTGTGTGTGTGTGTGTGTGTGTGTGTGTGCAAAATAAATCACTCGGGCACACACAATCCATACACGTGTTGCCATCTAACCATGTACCAGTATGTAAACAAACACTAATACACCATAGTTTTTAACAGATCTACACACATACATACATACACAGACACAGACAAACATACAGACAGAAACACACACATACACAGACAGACAGAAACACACAAAGACAGACAGACAGACAGATAGACAGAGAGATATATCAGCAACAAAAAATCTCATCAACTCTCTTTTTTTGGCCTAACTTTGGCGCCTTATGGTTGGGTAAATAAGTTAATGGAGTGGGCAGCCTAATTGCCTCTATTAGCGCGGCCATAGCGACCCTGGCTACTGTGTGGGGGAGGGTTATTGCCCACACTTTACTAATTGACCCCCCCCACACACGCACACATACACACGCACACACATATGTACAATTCCATACACACGCAATATATTCATTCACTTCTCCCCCACATCCAGCGACCCACATTCCACACCGTCACACCCACACCCACACTCCTCATCCACCCCACATTTCCACACCCACACACCCCGCCCCTCACCCACCCCACCCTGTCATAATCACATTCTCACCCCTCACCCTCTTCCACACCTCCCCTCACCCTAACCCACCTCGCCATACCCACATCTATAATATCACGTTCCCTCCACCCCTCACCCCCACCCTTCACCCACACCCCTCAAACGAACCCCCAACCCACGTTTTCATGACTGACCCCCCTTTCTACAAACCTCTAAATTTCCTCCTCCCTCATCTTTCCCCTCCCTCACCTCCCTATCCTCTCTCTACCCTCCATCTCCCTTCCCTCCCCTTCCCCTACCCTCCTTTCTCCCCTCCTTCCCCTCTCCTTCATTACCAATACCCCCATTCCCTACTCTCCCTCCTTTTCCTTCACATCCCCTGCCATCCCTCTTCCTCACGGCCTCTGTTCCCTCCCCTTCCCCTCCATCTTTACCTCTCCTTCTCCTTTTCCTCCTCCAACACAGTACCTCTCTTCCCATTCTCCTACCCATCTCTTACCTCCCTCTCTCTCCCCTCCTTTCCTCCTCTCTCCCCTCCCTTTTCCCTCTTTACCTCCTTCCCCCTCATCTTCTCCTTCCTTCCTCTTTCCTCCTCTGCTCTTACCCCTTCCTCTTCCCTTACTCTTCTCTCTTCTTCTCATATATCTTCCCTCTTCTTCCCCCAAACAAACATATCACTTCCCCATTTTCCTCCTCTTCTTATTCCTCCCTTTCCCTTTCCTTATCCCTACCCTTCACCAATAACTCCTCCATCTCCCCCTTCCCTCTTCCCCTTCCTCCCTCTTTCCCTCCCCCATCCCCCATCCACCCATAGGGGAGGGGGGAGGAGAAGGAGGGAACGGCCCCCCTTCGTGACCTGTGATAGGTGTGAAATCGGGAGAGTTACGACCCTAGAGTTTTATGATAAGGGCCAATTTGGTGCCGGCTACTCTACGGACCTCCCATTGCTTATTTTCTCACTTTCTCGCTCTACTATCTTTATTTTCTCACTTTCTCGCTCTACTATCTTTATTTTCTCACTTTCTCGCTCTACTATCTTTATTTTCTCACACTCTCGCTCTACTATATTTATTTTCTCACTCTCGCTCTACTGTATTATCGTTTTAGAATTGTTGTCTTGTTTATTTTTTCTCCATCGTTTCCTCCACTTTTTTCTTTTGCTTTTCGCTGTTATTTACCTCTCTCTCTCTCTCTCTCTCTCTCTCTCTCTCTCTCTCTCTCTCTCTCTCTCTCTCTCATCTAGCTCCCCTATTTTCCTCACTCGCTCATTTTCCGCTGTTTTCTCTATACCATTCTCTCTCTCTTGGCGATATTTTTCTTTATTTCTTTCTTTTCCCAATGACTCTCTCTCTCTCTCTCTCTCTCTCTCTCTCTCTCACCTCCACCTTCAATCTCACTAGTGTCTATGGTCACATTAATATCAACTTTTTCTTTCCAAATTATACCCGGTAATTTTTCACAGAGTTATAACTGAAGATGAATTTTTTGAGTTCCAAGAAAATTTTCATGATTACAAAAAAGAAAAAAGATTCACATACCAAATCCAATCTTACTTAATTTTCCTGACTCATTTCAATACACTCTAACCTGACCTAACCTGACCTAACCTATACTTACCTAGCCTGACCTAACCTAATCTAACTTAATCCGACTAGACCTGATCTTATCTAATTTAACCTAATTTGACTTCTCCTAATCTATCCCAGCAAAACCATTATTTGATTGAGGAAGTAATAAGTTTTCCTCTCCCTACCTTTCCTCTCTCTCTCTCTCTTATATAATATATAGATAGATAGATAGATAGATTGATATATTGATAGATAGATAGACAGATCTATATAGATAGATAGATAGATCTATAGATAGATATACATAGATAGAAAGATGGTATATGTCTATTTATCTACAGTATCTATCTATCGATCTCCCCATCTCTCCTCACCAACCATCCCCTACTCTAAATATACAGCTCTTGCCCACCATAATCCCCTCCCCACTCCTCCCTCCCCCTCCCCTCCCCTTATTCCCCTCTCCTTCCCTTCTCCTCCCCCCTCCCTCCGCGACTAGGGTGGCAAAACCAAGGTACCATATAAATCAGACGCACCTTCAGCCAGACAGGTAAACAGTAAACAAATAAACAAATAGCGAAAGAGAGAGGGGGAGGAGGGGGGATTACGAGGAGGGACGGCTGGGAGAAAAAAGGGGAGAGAGAAGGAAAATGAGGAAGAAACGTGCAAGGAAGGAAAGAGGAAGGATGGGAATTGGAGGAGAAAGGAGGCGAAATGAAAGAGGGGAGAGAGGGAAGGAGGATGGGAGGGAAGAAAGGAAAGTGGAGAAGGAGAAGTTCAAGGAAGGAAGGAAGGATGAAGGAAGGATGGGGAGAAGTGGAGGAAGGAAGAGGAGGAAGAGAGAGAGAAGGGGGAGAGGAAGAAGGAGGAGGGGTCGAGAAGGGAGAAAAGAAGCAAGGAAGTTAAAAAAAAAAAAAGGGAAAGAAATGGAAGGAATTACGTAAGAAATGAAGAAGGACGGGAAGGAAGGAAGAAAAGGAGGGAGAAAGGAAGGAAGCAGGAGGGAGACATTAAGGTTGGTAGGTCAGTAGGTAACGTAAGTAATAATCCAGTAAGTATGTAAGTAGGACTAAAATGGGTAGATGGAAATGCACAGGAGTGAATATATAGACAGATAGGTGAATAGGTAGGTAGGTAGGTAGGTAGGCAGCAACAACTAGGTGTGCAGGGAAGTGGGTTGGTAGGTAATTAGGCAGGCAAGAATGTAGGTAGGTGGGTCGGTAGGTAGATGGGAAGGTAGGTAGGTAGGTAAGGGTGGTTAGTATGCAAGGGAGTAGGTAGAGAGACAAGGGATGGGTAAGTGAGTAAGCACAGCTGCAGTCAGAAGTTCGTTTACACCGTCTCGAAACTAAATCAATTATCAGTTACCAAATGACTTCTCTCTCTCTCTCTCTCTCTCTCTCTCTCTCTCTAGCATCTACCTTATTTCCTCATTTTCTTCATCCATTCTCATACACACAGTTACAACCTCTCTCTCTCTCTCTCTCTCTCTCTCTCTCTCTCTCTAGTACTTGGCGTCAGAATTAATCGCTTTCCAGAACTGATAAAAAATGAAAAAGAATTATGTTTTCATGGAGGGCGTGTGAGTAGGCTGGCACGGTGCTGTGTAGGTAGGTAGGTAGGTAGACAGGTAGGTAGGTAGGTAGATAAGTAGCTAGGAAGGTAGGAAGGAATGCAAAGAAGTAAGCAGGGATGTAGGCAGTCAGGATTGAAGGTAGGTAGGTAGGTAGGTTGGTAGGTAGGTAGGCAGGTTGGTAGATAAGTAGGAGGGCGAATAGGTAGGGGTGGCAGCGAGGTAGGCAGGGAGTAGGTAAGCTGAAGTCTGGCAAGGATGGTAGCTAGGTCGTCAGGGAGACAGGCAGGCAGTGATGGTTGCTAGGAAGGCAGAGAGGTAGGCAGGAATACAAATAGCCTTAAAGGTATGTAGGAGGGAGGCAGGCAGGCAGGGGTGGCAGGCAGGTAGGTAGGCAGGGATAAAGGAAGTGAAAAGGAAAGTTGTGGGAATCCCGTAAGAATGAATGATAAGGTAAGAAGGAATGCAGGTGGGTAGGTACGGTAGGTGAAGGTGTGATTTAGGGAAGTAGGCAGGTAGGTAGGTAAGTAGAAACACAAGGAAGCAAGGATAGGGAAAGTTGTCAGTAGGACAAGTGGGGAGGAGGAAAGAAATGTAGATACGTGGGTAGTAAATTAGGTAGACAGGTAGACAGAGAGGTATGTAGGAAGGAAGAAAGTTATCCAGCAGGAATGAGAAATGGGGAGAAAAAAAACAATTGACGGGGAATTAAGTATTGAATACTGGGGTTACATTAGGACACAAGTTGGTAATTAACAAAGTAAGTAAGTAGGTAGGTAGGTAGGTAGGTAGTCAGGAAGGGAGGCAGTAAAGCAGTGAACGATCCACTTTAACTGGAGGGATTCAGTCAAGCTGTCATGTTCTCCCCTTCAACACAGCCTGCACCCCACTCCACCCCACATCCATCCCTCATGCGTCACCCCAACTCACCCCACATCACACTCCACCCCTCCCTTCAACACAGCCTGCACCCCACTCCACCCCACATCCATCCCTCATGCGTCACCCCAACTCACCCCACATCACACTCCACCCCTCCCTTCAACACAGCCTGCACCCCACTCCACCCCACATCCATCCCTCATGCGTCACCCCAACTCACCCCACATCACACTCCACCCCTCCCTTCAACACAGCCTGCACCCCACTCCACCCCACATCCATCCCTCATGCGTCACCCCAACTCACCCCACATCACACTCCACCCCTCCCTTCAACACAGCCTGCACCCCACATCCATCCCTCATGCGTCACCCCAACTCACCCCACATCACACTCCACCCCTCCCTTCAACACAGCCTGCACCCCACTCCACACCACATCCATCCCTCATGCGTCACCCCAACTCACCCCACATCACACTCCACCCCTCCCTTCAACACAACCTGCACCCCACTCCACCCCACATCCATCCCTCATGCGTCACCCCAACTCACCCCACATCACACTCCACCCCACCCTTCAACACAACCAGCACCCCACTCCACCCCACATCCATCCCTCATGCGTCACCCCAACTCACCCCACATCACACTCCACCCCTCCCTTCAACACAGCCTGCACCCCACTCCACCCCACATCCATCCCTCATGCGTCACCCCAACTCACCCCACATCACACTCCACCCCTCCCTTCAACACAACCTGCACCACACTCCACCCCACATCACCCCACCTTACCCCTCCCTTAAACAAATCTGCATCCCATTCCACCTCTTACCCTACTTCATCTCCTCACCCCACTCACCCCTCCCTTCAGTACAACCTGCATCCCACCCCACCTACCATCCCACCCCTACCCCAACTCTCTCTCACTCTATCCCTCTCCATTCACTCTGTCCCAGCCATTATACTTCACCTTATCCCGTCTCGACCCCCCCTACCCTGCCCTACCCCACCCTGCCCCACCTCATCTCTCTCCCTCCCCTCCCCCCACACACACTAGATCATTTGTCACCCTAGCCATCACCCCTCCTTTCATCCATTTCCTCACCCCTCCTCACCCTACCCTACTCTCACCGCACCCCAAGCTCAACCCTCCTATATCCTCCCCTCTTATCCATTTTTATCCATCTTCTGATTCTCTCTCTCTCTCTCTCTCTCTCTCTCTCTCTCTCTCTCTTACTGTGTACTCCACTTTTGGGAAAAATTATTAAACCTTACCTTGTTGCCTATCTCTCTTTCTCATTATTCCTTGTGTGTGTGTGTGTGTGTGTGTGTGTGTGTGTGTGTGTGTGTGTGTGTGTGTGTGTGTGTGTGTGTGTGTGTGTGTGTGTGTGTGTGTGTGTGTGTGTGTGTGTTTTCCTTTCGTTATTCATCCTTCATTCAAATCTTTCATCCTTATTACTTCAATTTTCCTTCTTTCAATCCTGTATTCTTTTTTTCCTTCCCTCCATTCCTCGTTCCTTCCATGTTTCTATCATTCATTACTCCCTTCCCTCCTTCCTTCCATCCTTCCATCAATCTCTCCTTCCTTCCTTCCATCTCTCCTTCCTTTCTTCGGCCCTTCCATCCTTTCTTCTATCCTTTCGCCCTTCCTTTCTTCCTTCTTTCCTTCCTTCCTCCCTTCCTTCCTGCCTTCCTCCCTCCCTCCCTCCTTTCTTTCCTTCCTTTCTTCTCTCCATCCTTTTTTCCTATGCAAATGAGTTTACGCGCTTTCTTTTATTCTTTTGTGTTTGAGTTATTGCACTGTGTGTGTGTGTGTGTGTGTGTGTGTGTGTGTGTGTGTGTGTGTGTGTTGCTTTATCCTTGGATTTTATCTGTACCTTCTTTATCTATCTATCTATGTATCCATGCATCTACTCATATATCCATCTACCTATCTGTATGTCTATCTATCTGTCTATCTATCTATCTGTCTATCTATCAGTGAATCTATCTATCTATCAAAATTATACTCTAAGAACTGAATGGTTTGTATCTCTCTCTCTCTCTCTCTCTCTCTCTCCCTCTCTCTCTCTCTCTCTCTCTCCCGTTTTCTATCCCCCTAGCCGTGAGAGGGGGGTCAAAGGCAGTCAAAATATCAACAATGACTCGTGACTAACTATTGAGTCGAAAGTCACCAGTCACTAGGCCAACACACACACCTGGCTCACATACCTGGCTACTGGGACTCTCGCTCTATCTCACATTCTCTCACTTTCTCACATGTTTCCTTTCTTTCGTAACTTTTTTTTTCGATATTCTTATATGATCTCCGTTTCTTCATTCATTCATTCATTCTCTCTCTCTCTATTATCCGTAACTACAGCAGAATACGAATCTCTACGTCTCTAGTGGTGAGAGAGAAAGAAAATGAGAAAGTGGAAGGAGTAAATTAAAGATAATGAGCGAGAGTAACTGCTTCCTGACCTCTCTTTAATTATCTCTCACTCGTTTCCCTCCATTCTTTCTCCAACTTCTCCCGCTTTCTCAAGTTTTCTGCTCATGGTAAGTTGCTCTCTCTCTCTCTCTCTCTCTCTCTCTCTCTCTCTCTACCTACCTACCTACCTATCTATCTATCTGCCTGTCTGTCTGTCTGTCTATCTATCTATCTATCTACCTATTTATCTATCTCTAATTATTTATTCTCTTCCCATCCTTCACCTCTGCTTTAATTTTCGTTCTCTTTACTCCCTATTTTCTTTATTCTCTCTCTCTCTCTCTCTCTCTCTCTCTCTCTCTCTCACACACACACACACACACACACACACACACACCCTATCCCCCCACGCCTATTTTCCTACACGCCTTCACGCAATCTCACATAAACTAAAGCCACTCTTTTTTCTCTCTCTTTCTCTTTAACCCCATAAACCCATAGGCCTAGAGGCTAACCTAAACACACATAGTCCTATATAAACCACAGATAAACACACAAGGCTGGGTTTAGGGATTTATCTGACACTACTACTACTACTACTGCTACTACTGGTACTGGTATTGCTACTACTACTACTACTAAATAATAATAATAACAACAGTAGTAGTAGTGGTAGCAGTAGTAACAGTAGTAGTAGTAGTAGTAGTAGTAGTAGCAGTAGTAACAGTAGTAGTAGTAGTAGTAGTAGTAGTAGTAGTCGTATCTATCTATCTGTCTATCTATTTTTCTATGTACGATTGTCATTCTATCCGTTTTTATCTGCATAGTCATTCATCTATCCATATATATACATCCAATTTGCCTATTTCATCTATCTATATCTCTCTATCTATCCACCTACCTATCTATCTATCAGTCTATCTCTCTCTCTCTCTCTCTCTATTATCTATCTATTTAACGTAAGGAGCGGTATTTATAAGAGACACGCAGAGGCTTCAGTGATTCAGATATATGGTTTAAATATAGACTGGAATTATACACATATATATGGAGAGGGTATATAAACACACACACACACACACACACACACACACACACACACACACACACACACATTCTCTCTCTCTCTCTCTCTCTCTCTCTCTGAAGCTGAATAAAATCGTCTAGAGACAGCAGGAATAAAGAAAGAATATTACCGGATTCTCTTACACTTATCATCATCATTATCATCATATCACCGTCATTATCATCATCATCATCATCATCTTCATCATCATCTCTGTGTCTGGCGTTGGTCGAGAGAGAGAGAGAGAGAGAGAGAGAGAGAGATGAGACAGTCTGAGACACAACAGGTGCAAGGGAGCGAAATGTGAGAAAGTGAGCGAGGGGAAAGAGGTGCGAACGCGAGACACAGGTGGTAAAGAGAGGGTTAAGAAAGCAGATTAAAGCAAGTGAGAAAACATCGTCAAGGTGGACAAGGGCAGGAACACTCACTCTCTCTCTCTCTCTCTCTTTCTCTCTCTCTCTCGAATACTCTTCCTCTGTGTCTCTCCCCTCCCTTGCTTTTGTTATCTTTAATACCTTTCCTTCTCTCTCTCTCTCTCTCTCTCTCTCTCTCTCCTTGTTTTTCACCGTTCCTTCCTTCCTTCCACTTTTCTTCCTTCCTTTCTTCCATGCCCTCCCCTTCTATACTTATCTTTCCTCCTCCCTTCCCTCCCCCTGTCCCTTCTCTTTCCTCCCTTCCCTTACCTCCCCCTGTCCCTTCCATTTCCTCCCTTCCCTTACCTCCCTACCTCGCTCTTTCCCTCCCTCTCTCCCTCATTCCATGTTTTCTATTTCTGCACTTTCCCTTCTCCTCCCCTTCGCTCTCTCCCCTCCTCCCTCTCTCCTCCCTTCCCCTCTTTATTTTTCTTTTTTCTCTACCTTCTCTTCCTTCAATCCCTCCTTTCCCTGCCTTTCCCTTCCCTCTCCCCCCTTTTCCTCACTTCCCCTACCTATCCCTTCCCTTACCCTCCTTTCTTCTCTATATTCCCTTTCCATCACACTCTTCCTCCTCTCCACTCTTTCCCCTCACTCCTTCATCTTCCTACTTTCCCTTTCTCTTCACTCCTCTCCCCTCCCCTCACTTTCCTTTCCTTTCCCTCCGTTTCTCTACGTATTCCCTCACCTTTCCTCCCCTTCCTCCTACCCTCCCCTTCCCCTCATGCTCCTCCTTCATCTTCCTACTATTCCCCTCCTCTCCACTCCCCTCCCCTCCCCTCACCTTCCCTTCCTTTCCCTTCCTCTCCCTCCGTTTCTCTATGTATTCCCTCACCTTTCCTCCCTTCCTCCTACCCTCCCCTTCCCCTCACTCTCCTCCTTCATCTTCCTTCTTTTCCCCTCTTCCCTCCCCTCCCCTCCCCTCCCCTCCACTCCTCTCCCCTCCCCTCTCCTTCCCCTCACTCTCCTCTTTCATCATCCTTCTTTTCCCCTCTTCCCTCCCCTCTCCTTCCCCTCGCTCTTCTCCTTCATCTTCCTTCTTTTCACCTCTTCCCTCCCCTCCCCTCCCCTTCCCTCCCCTCCCCTCCCCTCCCCCCCAGGAATTATGACAACCCCAATCAAGTCTTGCTTTTCTTTGTCTCTTTGTTTACTTGATCAAAGAGAGGGCATGGCAGGATAAACACTGCCTCACCCTGCCTCATAATCTGTCTCTCTGCCTCACCCCATCTCACTCTTCTGTCTCTCTGCCTCACCCTTCTACCTCCCTGCCTAACCCTTCAACCTCTGTCTCACTCTGCATCACCCATCTATCTCTCTGCATCACCCTCTGTCTCTGCCTCACCTTTCTGTCTCTCTGGATTACCCTGCCATACTCTTTTATGTCTCTGCCTCACTCTCTATCTCTCTGCCTCCTCCTGCCTCACACTTTTGTCTCCCTGCATCTCCCTACCTCACTCTTCCATCTCTCTCCCTCTCTGTCTCTATCTCTGTGCCTTTACTCAACTTTTCTCCCCCTATTTTTGCCTATCTCTATCCTCTGTCTCTGTCACTCCATAGCTTACCCTATTATCTCTCTGCCTCACCCTCCCTGCCTCTCCCTACCCCCCCTTTCGCCTCCCTATAATCTCCCCCTGGTTAATTTTCCTCCCCCTGTCATTTTTAGATTTCGTCTTTCTCTCTCTCTCTCTCTCTCTCTCTCTTTCGCTGCCTACTAATCTTCCTCCCCATTCTACCTCTATCCCTCTCTGCCTCACGCACCTTCCTCTTCCCCCCCCTACCTGCCTCCCCACCCATTTCCTTGCTTCTCCCCACCAATTTCTTGCCTCCTCCCCCATTATCTCCATCCCATTACACACCTCTCCACTACTTCTGCCTACCCATTTTCTCCCTCAACCTGCCTCCCTGTTTTGCCTTTGCCTCTCTTCACCTGCTTTTTCTCCCCACCCATTTCTTACCTCCCACCACCTGCCTAACCCCTGCCTCTCTTTCCCTGCCTCACCCCACTGCCTTAACCCCTGTCTCTCCTCACCCATTTCCTGCCTCTCCCCCTGCCTCACCCCACCCGCCTAACCCCTGCCTCACCCCGTTGACTTGGTGGCCCCTGTAATCAGATTCTCTTAATGGATCAAAAGCCGGTAATCCCAACATAAGCAATTGGAGGCAGGCAGCGAGGCAGGCAGGAAGGGGAGCAGGCAAGGAGGTAGGCAGGGAGGCAGAGGGAGGAAGGAAGGGTAGCAGGGAGGGGAGGTAAGCAGGGAGGCAAAGGGAGGAAGGGGAGCAGGCAGGGAGGCAAAGGGAGGAAGGAAGGGGAGCAGGGAGGGAGATGGGCAGGGAGGCAGAGGGAAGAAGAGGAAGGAGGTAGGCAGGGACGAGAACACGGGAAGGGAGAAGGGAAGTAGGGAGGTATGCAGGAAGGGAGGGAGGTCAGGAGGCAAATAGGTAGGCAAAGGGAGGAAGCAGACAGAGAGATAGAGAGGGAAGCAGGGAGACAGGGAGGAAGGCAGGGAAATAGAGGGAAGGAGGGAGGAAGGGAGACTGACAGAAGTGACAGGAAGAGCGAGAGGAGGAAGGGAGCGAAGAAGAAAGGGAAAAAAATGGAAAGAGGGAGAAAGAGAGAGAAAATAAAACTTCAATAAATAACTTTGCCTTCTTTCAAGACTATACTCCTTCTGCTTTAACCTGGCCCAGATTTTCGTCCCTTCCAGCTTATCCCACGAAGGTCAATGGCAAAAAGAGACAATGCTACGGCTCTGCATCCTTTCCATTGCACTTCTTCGTGGCTAGCATCATATTCCAGCGTTAACCTATTACTACAACTCGGCACATTCACGACAGAGGAACAGCAATTTAGGCCAAGTTGGTGTAAAAAGAATATAGTAAAATTTGCACCTCTTAGTTCACTTAAAGAAGGCTAGGACGGTAACTAAAATATATAAGTGGGTAGTGGACATAATTAATTTCCTTTATCCTGATCTATAGTGCGTTTACCCTGACCTGGCAAACATCCCTAACCCTTTTTCTGCTCAACTGATGCCCAAGAGAAGTCATTTTGGAGGACTGATTTGACTAGTAACCAAGGAGACTCATGCCTCTTTTCAGCTCAGTGATGGCCATGTTGAGTCATTCTGGAGGGCTGATTTGACTAGTAACCAAGGAGACTCGTTCCTCCCTCAAAACTAAGGCTCACTGAATTTTAGAGAGAGAGAGAGAGAGAGAGAGAGTAAATGGAGGAATAATGGAGGGGGAGAGATAATGGGTAGTGAATCAATGGGAGGTAATTTTAGGCCAGTGATTAGGGGAGGAATGTATGGGGAGGGAGAAAATGGGGGAGAGAAAAGAGTGAAGAAATAGGGAAGGGAAGGGAAGGGAAAAGGGATGAAGAAATAGGGAAGAAAATGGAAGAGGAATAAGAGGAATGAATGGGGAGGAAGGAAATAGGGAGAGGAAACAGGGAGGAAAGTGGAAGAGGAAATATTAGGGAAGGATGTATGGGGAGGGGGAAATGGGGAGAAAAATAGGGAACAAGGAAATGGAAGAGGGTTAATGAAGGAATAGGGGAGGAAAATGGGTATGGGAGGAAACAGAAAAAAAAAAATCCGAGAGAGAGAGAGAGAGAGAGAGAGAGAGAGAGAGAGAGATTTAGTCAACAGGGTATAAAAAGCATAGAGACAAAAATGGAAGGACTGAAAAGGAAATGAAAAAAAAAATGAAAAACTCAGATGAAAGAGATGGGAGTGAGAGAGAGAAAAAAAAGGGAGGGAAGAGAGAAAAAGAAGTGGGGAAGAGTAAATGAGAGAGAGAGAGAGAGAGAGAGAGAGAGAGAGAGAATATTAAACAACCTCTCTCAACCCGTATGTCTCACACTTTCTTTGTTTCTTTCCTTCTTTCTCTTCTCTTCCTTTATTGATGGTACCTTCATTTCTTCTTCATATTATCATTTTTTATTATTATTATTATTATTATTATTATTATTATCACCGTCATCATCTTTCTTATCTGCTTTCCAATTTTTCCTTTCCACTTCTTCACCTCTCCTCCTTCTCCTTCTCCTCCTCCTCCTCCTCCACCTGACAGCATAATACCTCCTTTGTCAGCCCTGTTAATCCTTCCCTCCTCCTCCTCCTCCTCCTCTAAGCCTATTTTTCTACATTTCCTTTCCTCCTCCTCCTTCTCCTCCTCCTCCTCCTCCTCCTCCTCCTCTTCTTCTTCTTCTTCTTCTTCTTCTTCTTCTCCTCCTCCTCGTTCTTCTATTTCTGTATAACTTCCTTCAAGTTTTTCAGTCCAGTACGGTATTGCTTCTCACTTTTTTCCTGTATGACATATTACAGGAGGGACTGGAGGGTGAGGGAGAGTCTTCTGCTACATAAACTCTCCTTCTTCAAGTGCTTCTGTGACCGCCTCGTTGGGACCGCAATGTCTGTGTAGTCTGTGTATCTATATAGCCTAGTTCTGTGTTCCCAAAATTAATACTACTCTATCATTCTTAATTTCTCCAGCTATTCTTCCTTTCTTCATTCAGTCATTTATTCACTCATTCATTCATCTATACACCAGTTCGTTCATTCATTCATCCATTCAGTGCTTCATTCATCCATTCATTCATTCACCTACCAGTCCTTCCTCCCATCAATACATCCATCTATCTATCCACCCATCTATCAAACAACCCAACCATCCACCCACCAATCACTCCATACGTTCATCCATCCATCCACTCATCCATCGAACCACACCACCCACCAGTCTATCCACCCACCCACCAGTCCATCCATCCATCCATCCACCAACCACCCCATCCATCACATCCACTCCCTACTTCCACCTCGCACCCTAAACACACCACAGACGCAGTAAAGACATCACTATACACTCTGCCAACACCAATAAGTGCCTCTGAGCAACACTTTACTATACTTTACTACACTTTGTTACACTTTGCTTCACTTTACTACACTTTATTACACTCTGCTCCACTTTATTACACTTTATTACACTTATTACACTTTATTACACTTCACTATCGATAAGTAGTGCTGGACGGTGGGATGTGTGAGGCAGGAGGACAAGGAAGCTTTCTCTGTAGATTTATTTTATTTTTTTATTGTCTTCCGGTTCTCTCTCTCTCATGTAGACTCTCTCTCTCTCTCTCTCTCTCTCTCTCTCTCTCTCTCTCTCTCTCCGATTCCCTACTTTCCCTCAGCCTCTTCAGTGTTGCGAGTAACATAACAATTTCATTCTTCCCAACCAAAGACGATTTTTTTCAACACTAGGGAAAAAATAGATAAGGGATTAATGAAGGCTAGATCTAATCCCTCAAAAAATCTCTCCCCCAAGCTGAATAAAATCGTCTGGAGGCAGCAAGAATAAAAGAAAAAAAGAAAGCAAAACAATCGCGTCCTCGGTGCGAAAGGAGGAAGAAATCTCAGGACCCACTTTCTCCTCCCCCCCCCCCGAGGAAAAAATTGTGTTTATTTCAGAATTCTTGAGAAAATCTGTTTATTCTTCCCGGGTATATATTCTTTTTTTTTTTCTTTCTTTCTCTCTCTCCCTCTCAGGCTGCTTTGGCGTGTTATTAAATTCTCTCCA
>NC_137007.1:30548712-30573712 GCF_032717465.1 Coenobita brevimanus | reverse complement strand
GTACATGCTAGGGCGCTATCTGTTAGTACTGTGAAGGACTGAGCATTACTTAGCCATCTTCAAAACACAACTTTCGTCATCCGTTTACCGTCAGAGAATCAAAGACTAAAAGACTGATAGATAGCTAAGTAGATAAACACTAAATTAACATACAGACAGACAGGATGACAGACAATCAACAAGCCAGACCACCACAGACCAGAGTAAATAAAGTAACTGCAAAGGGCATTATACGGAAGTGACCCCGTGGACCACAAACACTGATATACCCCCTCTCCAACCCCCCCCTCAAACCCCACCCACATCCACACTAACTCACCTGCCCCACTCCCCCTCCCACCCCAACCCCCACTCATACCCTATTCCCCTTCCCTACCAACCTCTCCTCTCCACACCCCATCCCCACCAACCTCCCCATTCTCACACCCACCCCCCACCAACCTCCCCATTCTCACACCCACCCCCCACCAACCTCCCCATTCTCACACCCACCCCCCACCAACCTCCCCATTCTCACACCCACCCCCCACCAACCTCATCCCCTCCCACACCCCCCTTGCCCATTCACTATTTACCTCCCACATCCACCCATTCCACCACCCTCCCACCTCCCAAATCAACTCTCCACCAACCTCCCCCCACCCACACCCCCTCCTCCACCCCCCATCCAATTACTTCATGCCCTTACACCCAATTACACAGCCAATTCAATTAACAACTCCTCTCTCGGCCTCCAGGATTAATTCCCTCAGTAATTATTATATTCCCGGATTTTTGGGCGATTTAATTGGATTTTAATTTTGGTATTGGTCTGTTATTATTGATGTTGTTGTTGTTGTTGTTGTTTTGTTGTTGTTGTTGTTGGTGGTGGTGGATAAGTTCGGGATAAACAGGTGACATTGGATACTTCGCAACACCATTTTCTTAGCGACTTAGTTTACGTATTGTACTTTAACATTCCCTTCTGATGTTCCTTATGTGCTTCTTATACTGACTTATTTCGTTTCGGTGCAGTACAAGAGGAAAGAAATTATGTGACAGAATAGGTAAAATAAATCGCTGAGGAATTTGTTAGGGGAGGAAAACCATGAGAGGGGAAGGTTCTTACACCATCCCAGATTTTCCTTTAAATACATAAAGAAATAAATACATACATAAATAAATATTAAAAAAGTCAAGATAACTTCCTCTCGCAACTCATGATTTTAATTCTGCACGACCCTTAAGAGACATGGCAAAAATCACCCATCTCCTTTTCTCGTCCTTCCTGCAAATAAATAAATAAATAAATAAATAAATAAAACTTATGACGGGGTAAGACTCAGCATTCCCCTTTCCTCGTCCTTCCTGGAATAAAAAATCAAAGTTAGGACGTGGAAAGGGTCAGCATTGCCCCTTCCTCGTCCTTCCTGCGAAAAAATAAATCTAAGTTATGACGTGGTAAGAATCTGTATTACCCTGTTCTCGTCCTTCCTGCGAAACAAACCCAACTTACGACGGGACTCGATCGTGAATATGTCGTAGAATCCGAGACTGTAGCTTGCCCACAGAGGTCGCCGACAGAGTCCATCGGGGCCGACCACAAGACCATCGGGAAAAAATAAAAAAAAAAAAATGAAAAAAAAATATCAGTTCTGTGAGTGCCTGGCAACGTGACACGGAGGCTCCTGTTGCAAGTGGCCTTTGTGGATTACCCAACACCTCTCCCGTAGCGATTTGTTCTCCACATTGCATCTTAATATCCTCTTCTATGGTACTGATACAAACAATATCGATGTTGAAAAGGAAGAAAAAAACAGTGTTGTGTTTTACTGGTGGCTTTGTAGATTTCTTAACGCCTATTCCTCTGCGATTTACTCTTCAAGTTACACCTCAATATCCTCCTCTATGTTGCTGATGTAAAGCATGTCGATACAAACAAGACGTAAGTATGCAGAGAGAGAGAGAGAGAGAGAGAGAGAGAGAGAGAGCAGGAAAGTCAAGGAAAGGATGATACCTGTACAGAATCTTTCCTTGTCTCTTGTTCTCCTTATGAATCCAAATCAAGTTAGGACTGAGAACTGATCGAAAATAATTAAGAATCTCGCCCCAGGCCCTGAACACCGAGGTAGGCCACCCACTCCACTCACTCCACCCATTCCACTCACTCCACTCACTCCAATCACTCCACCCACTCCACTCTCTCCACCCACTCCATCCACAGAACCACCGAACCAACACATCCGCAGTGACGCCAGGGCTGTGTGTGTGCCGCAGCCAACGTCACACTATGGTTCTTATCCTGAGTGGCTTTGTAGGTGCCGCAACATCTCTTCCGCAGCGAATTATTCTTTATATTTTATAGCTTATGATCGGAGGAAGGAAAAATTAAATAAAGAGAAAATCCATATGTCACGGAAAATGAGTTGTAGGGTGAATTTTAGGGGAAACTAATGTGCATTTAATACCTCACTATCCATTATATGTGACTTGATGGAACTTGGCGGACTTTAATGGAAACTACGCCAATATCAAATCAATCCCAAAAAAATAAGATACAAAAGAATGTTTAAATGTTACGTGCAAAATAATCGGTAATGAAAACGTGCAATGGAGCTCCTAAAGAAAACGAACCCAACCTTCTTGAAATTATGTCAGGGTTGTGACTCGTATAACAAGTGATTTGGGGATCTCGCAACGCATTTTTCTTAGCGATTTATTCTGTGTATTACAACTTAATAATTATCTTCTTGTAATGTCATACCTCCCCCTCCTTCCTCTCCCTCTCTTTCCGTTTTCCCCCCTCCCCCTCTCTCTATTAGTTATACCTATTTTCCTCTTTCCTCCCTCCCTCTTTTCTTCCACTTTCCTCCCTCCCTCTTTTCTTCCACTCTTCCTCCTGCCTCTCGTCCATCATACCTTTCTCTCTCTCTCTCTCTCTCTCTCTCTCTCCCTTTCCTTCCCTCAGAATAATAATCCAGGATTTCTGGTGATAAGTAACTGGAGAGGAGGGTAAATAAACAGGGAAGGGAGGGATGGAGGTGTGTGAGAGAGAGAGAGAGAGAGAGAGAGAGAGAGAGAGAGAGAGAGAGAGAGAATCAGGAAGGGAAAGGATGAGGCAAGATGAAGGAATGTGTGAAGGGGGGAGGGAGGAGAAAGAGAGAGGGGGATTAAAAAGTGATCTCAAGGATTATGATGCAACCACAGAGAGAGAGAGAGAGAGAGAGAGAGAGAGAGAGAGAGAGAGAGAGAGGTGAAAGCAGAAAATGGAAGGAGAATAAAAGATAAATGACAGACATAAGATAAAAATTAATAGATATTATGAAGAGCGAATTGAAAGAAAATTGAATATGAAAATGGGAAAATAATTGGATAACATATGATAAAGAGGAAAAAAGTGATGATGATGATGATGATGATAATGGTGGTGGTGGTGTCTTTTATAATTACTGCTGTCTTGAAAACGTAAAATGAATTAGTATTGTGGATAGTGGTGGTGGCAGTGAAAAAGATGGTGATGAGGACAGTTGTGATGGTGGTGGTGGTGGTGGTAGTGGTGATGAAGGTGCCTGTGGTGAAAGTGGCAGTGGTAATGATGTTCGTGATGCTTGTGATGGTAGTGGTGGTTGTGATGATGGTGATAAGTGTGGTGGTGTAATGATGGTGATAATGGTGATGATGGTGATGGTAATAGTGATAACAGTAGTGGTGGTAGTGGTGCAAGTGGTAGCGGTAGCAGTGGTAGTAGTAGTGCAAGTGGTAGTGGTAGACATGATACTATAACACGTATTTCCTACCCTGACAAAGATCCCTGGCTCAGATGATGGCAAAGTGTAGTCAGAGTGGAGGGTGGATCTGACTAGTAACCAAGGAGACTCATTCCTACCTCATAACTAAGGCTCATCTAATTCCAAGCAACCACAACATAGTATTCAATAGTGACCCGGTTCCGTCAGATGAAAAGAGACTGTCGTGATGGTAGTGTCAGCCGCAGTCACCCCCCTCCCTCCCACGTCAGCAGATGCAGCAATACTCCATTAACGCGAAACCTAAGCCCCTGGAGTGAGTGAGTGAGGGAGACCACGGGACCAGTTCCATCACACACACACACACACACACACACACACACACACACACACACACACACACACACACACACTTCCTCGTACCATCACTGCTCGCTTGGTGTAGACTCACCTGAAGATCGTACTAAATCTAATAAGCGTATATTAGGCGTTATATAGATAGATAGACAGATAGATAGACAGATATAGATAGATAGACAGACAGACAGACACAGACAGATATGGTAGACAGATAGACACAGACGACAGACAGACACAGACAGATAGATAGACAGATAACCAGGCGAGTAGTTATGCCCTGAGGTGAAGTTCGACAAAGAATAATAGCAATTTCTAGATAAACAGTAGCAATTCCTAGATAAATGGCTTCTCCACTATTTCTCCCAGCGGTGGAGGGGGCGGAGGGGAGGGGTGAGAGACAAACAAGATGGCCACCACAAATAAGGAATGGTTCTGGAGACGTTACCCACACTTAAAAGGGTAAATGCATTTTATAACCTAACCACACCCCTTAGCTGAGTGGAGAAACTTGACCCTGTTAGACGAAAGTGCTTGCTTGGATGAAAATTGTGTGGGGTGTGTGTGTGGGAGGGGTGACGGGGTGTGGGGGGTATGGGTGTGTGTGTAGGGGGAGGAAACTGAATGGGTATGGGAGAAAAGGGGTGGAGAAAGAGGGAGGGGATGAATAAAGTAGGAACAAGGGTGTTGATAAGGAGGAAGGAGTAAAGTGGGAAAGGGTATGGTGGGAGGGGAAGATGATGTAAGGAAGAGAGTGAAGGGAGAGAGTGGAGAGAAATGAAGGAAGAGAGAGAGGAATGGCATGGAAGAGGAGGAAGAAGAATGGAAGGGAAAGGTAGGGTGGAATGAGAGGAGGAAGAGAAATGGAGGGGGAAGGGATGGGATGTGGAGGAGGGAAGGGGCAGAGGGGTGGGAGAGGGGCAGACCACATACCACCACGAATCCAATTCAACCTGTCTTTCTTTTGATCTATTATTCTTTACTGCTCTCTCTCTCTCTCTTCTCTCTCTCTCTCTCTCTCTCTCTCTCTCTCCTCATTGCCTTTCACACTTATCCTCTCCGTTCCTTCCTCTATTTCCCGTTCTTTTCCTTCTTCTTCCCCTCCTCTTCCCTCCCCTGCCCCTTCTACCTCGCCCTTGCAACTCCCCCCTCGACCTTTTCTTTTCTCCCTTTCTTCTCTCCTCCTCCCACTCTTACCTTTTCTCTCCTCTGCTTCTTCCTTATTCCCCTTTCCTCTCCTTCCCTCCCTTTTCTTCATACCATTCCTCCCTTCTCTCACCTACTTTCTCTCCTCCTCCTCCCCCTTTCTCTCCTCTCTCCCCTCCTTTCCCCTCTCTCTACTCACCCCTCACCGCCAAGGAACACTGCATGGATACTTACCTGTAAAAAGAAAGAATAATGGTTAGTATATCTTATCAATGACACAAACTTTAATAATAATAATAATAATAATAATAATAATAATAATCTATTGCCAGACACCTTAATCCCTTACAGGGTGGCCACAAACAAATCGCCTCCATGTGCCCCGTCCCCCGCCATTCCACTGCCCTGCTCCCAATTCACATAATAATAATAATAATAAACACTAGACTACGATGCTAATCACGAAGAAGTGCTATGGAAATTGATGAAAGGCGATAGACCTCTATCTCTCTCTCTCTCTCTCTCTCTCTGACACTAAGCTACATGAAATAAGCTGCAAAAGACAGAAGAAAAAAAAATCCCGGCCACATAAAGGCAAAAGAACAACAACACACGCCATCAACCAGTCCTTCTCTGACCGCCTCTATCCACCTGTCAAACTCCCCATCAAATCTTTCAAAAAATCCCGCCCTTTCCCTTCAAATAGTCCTTCCTGTTATTAAATTATACTCCTCGGTATCATTATTCCACTTCCTTCTCGTATAATTTCCGTCATCAGCGTCACTCGGCTCGCTTTAATTAGAGTTATTTCACTTATTACTCTCTCTAATTTACGGTGGACTGAGCCGTTTTTAGTGTCCCTGTTTCTTTTATTATTCTCGGGACTTCTGACTTTTATTTTCTTTACTGTTTTGCTTTATTTTCTTCTGTTTTCTTTGGTTTATTTATTTATAGAATGTGTTCATTGTTTTGTCTTTGTCTCCTTTATTATTGGTTTATTCTCCTTCCATCTCTTCTTTATTTCCGTACGTTCTACCGCTTCCTTCGTTCTGTTCGTCCTTCCTATCTTCCTTCCTTTCTTCCTTCCTTCATTCCTTTCCTCCCTCTGTCCTTCTTCCTTCCTTCCTTCCTTCACGCCTTTATTTCATTCCTTCTTTCTTTCCTTCCTTCCTTTTTTGTTCTTTCCTTCATTCTCATCCTCTCTCCTTCCTTCCTTCCTTCTTTCCTCCTTCCTCCCTCCCTCCCTCCCAACCCTTCTCCCTTCCTTCCTCCTTCCTTCCTTCCTCCCTCCCTCCCTTCCTTCCTCCTTCCTTCCTTCCTCCCTCCCTCCCTTCCTTCCTCCTTCCCTCCCTACTTCATTCATTCATTCTTTTATTTCGTTCCTTCCTTCTTCCTTTCCTTCCTTCCTTTTTTGTTCTTTCCTTCATTCCCACCCTCCCTCCTTCCTTCCTTCCTCCTTCCTCCCTCCCTCTCTCAACCCTTCTCCCTTCCTTCCTTCCTTCCTTCCTTCCTCCTTCCTCCCTCCCTCCCTCCCTCCTTTCCTTCCATCCTTCCTTCCTCCCCATTCCTCTTATGACCCCTCACATTTAGGGCAAACTCACCTATTATTTTAAGTGCTCATTTACCTTTTATTATTCTAGACAATTTTCACTTTTAATTCGTCATGGAGTGGATTGCCCATTAAGACTTTTATTTTATTTATATTATCAACTTTATTTAATTTTGGTTTATTTTTGTTTACCGTACTATCTTTACTTCCATTTTCTTCTTTATTCTTGAGTCTTCCCTCTTTCCTCTTCCCTTTCTTCGTTAATTAATTCACTCTGTTATTTAATCGCCTTTGCTTCCCTGTTCTTTTACTCTCTCTCTCTCTCTCTCTCTTCCTTTCCCTTCCCCATCCGTTCCATTTTCTTCCCTCTTCCTCTCTTCCCCTCCCCTTCCCCCACTCCCCTCCCCCCACCCCATGTGCGTGTATGTGCGTATAAAACCCCGCCATAATAGTCTCCTTTACGCTAAGTAATGACCGTCCTTCTCAGAGTGCTGCGTATGTGCGTAATTGCCGGCATGTGCGTATGGAAATGTGAGCGTGTATGTGCGTAAATGAGTGTGTGGGAGGGTAAGGTAGTGTGTGTGGGGGGGAGGTATGAGTGTGTGTGGGAGGGTATGTGTGTGTGGGAGGGTATGTGTGTGTGTGTGTGTGTGTGTGTGTGTGTGTGTGTGTGTGTGTGTGTGTGTGTGTGTGTGTGTGTGTGTGTGTGTGTGTATGGGAATGTTTGTGTACAAGGATGTGTGTGCGTATGGACGTCCGTGCGTGCGTAACGGCGGGAGAATGTAATAAAGATCATGTGGGAGATACGTCATGAACGTAATATTTCGTGTGCGTATCAGATATCATGTGCGTAATGGTGTGTGTGTGTGTGTGTGTGTGTGTGTGTGTGTGTGTGTGTGTGTGTGTGTGTGTGTGTGTGTGTTAGGCTGTGAGCGTTAACATGTGCTAAATATATCTTGTGCGTATGTGTGCGTAACAGACTGCATGCGTAAGAGATCATGTGCGTAGGAGATCATGAGTGTACAACGTGGTGAGTATGTACGTATTTGTGTGCACATGTAGGCCTAAAGGTGTGTGCGTAAACTTGCGATCATGGGCGTAATGTAGCTGGAGGCTTGCGTGTGGGTGTAATCAAGGTAATTTGCGTTTAGTGATCATGTGCGTTAATATATTGTGTGTGTGTGTGTGTGTGTGTGTGTGTGTGTGTGTGTGTGTGTAATGTAAGTCTAGTGATCATGTGCGTAACTGAACGTGTATGTACATGTGACTACGTGACTTTGTTACCATGTGCGTTTGACATCATGTGCATTCCGAGATTATGTGCGTTTTGTAACAGCGTACGTTTTGATATGTACGTTTTGACATGAGCTCTCTGTGATCATGTGCGTTTTGTGATCATATCCATATAGTAATTATGTTACTATCATGTGCGTTTCTGTGCGTGTGCGTTTCGTTGCGTGTGTGCGTGTAATAATAACCCTATGCCTAACCATACCCTTGTGTGAGTAACTATGTGCGTCTATGAGAAGTAACGCACACGCACACAAAAAGTTCATGTGCGTAATTCTGAGTGTAGGCGTAATTTTGAGAGAGAGAGAGAGAGAGAGAGAGAGAGAGAGAGAGAGAGAGAGTGTGTGTGTGTGTGTGTGTGTGTGTGTGTGTGTGTGTGTGTGTGTGTGTGTGTGTGTGTGTGTGTGTGTAGCCTACCAATGAGCCGGTAATGTGTGCATGTGCGTGTGTGCGTGCGCTAAGGAAGAGTAAATCACACAGGTCAGATAACACAACGCACGCACACACTCCATACTGCACGCACACACACACACACACACACACTTCCTCTCTCTCTCTCTTTTGTATCCTCCTTCCTTCTTTATCTTACGTTCATCATCATCATCATCATCATCATCATCATCATCATCAAAATACTTCTCTGACTTCTTTTATTATACATTTGTCTCCTATTTTCTTTTCATTCATTTCTTCCTCTTTTCTTGACTATTTCCTTCCTTCCTTCCTTTATTCCTTCATTCATTCATTCTCTCTCCCTTCATACTTCTTTCGTCCTCTGCTCTCTTCCTTCCTTACATACTACTCTCCCTCTCTCTCTCTCTCTCTCTCTCTCTCTCTCTCTCTCTCTCTCTCTCTCAGACCTATGACCTCACCTCACGACACATCCCAGACACACACATACTCACGCAAACTCACATATAACCACACACACACACACACACACACACACATACATACACACTAACCATACATATTTCCGCATACGTACACATTTTTACACACACACACACACACACACATACACACACACAGAAAGCACGATTTAAGGACATATAAAGGTGTGTTCTCGCAGTATGGCAATAGAAAATGAATAAACGATAAGAGACAGATAATAACAGTGTATGGATAAGAAGCAGAGGGAGTGAGAGGCAGGTGAAGCGGGGGGAGAGGGGGACTGGGAGAAGGTGGATGGTGAGTGTAATGGAGATGGTGAATACATGAAGGTGCGAGCATCTTAGAAGGTGAAAGGCATGTATCATTATTATTATTATTATTATTATTATTATTATTATATGCTCAAACACTTACTAATGAATGAGAAACAGATCAAACGGAGAGAGAGAGAGAGAGAGCGGAAGGGATTGAGACATAGGTTGGGCATAATAGCCGGATATACTGTCACGGTGGTGGTGGAGGGGGGGGGGTTGAGAAGGGGGTCTAGAGAATGGGGGGTTGGGGGGAAGGAAAAGAGAAAGAGGAAGGAAAGAGGAAGAAGAATCGGAGGAGATAAAGGAGAGGGAGCGGTACTAACAACGGGAGGGGAAAGGGGGAGAGAAGAGGTCAGACGCAGAGGTAAAGGAGGGGAGATGATAGTAAAGTTCTTAATTACCTTCAATACTTAGCTTCTGACTTACTTGAAACACTTCTACCGACAAAAACATTCAGGGAGCGCATACCCCCGTCAAGGCAGCACTTTTTCCCATTTCGACCTTGACGTTTGACCTATTTCGCCCCAATTTTAATCATGCCATCGTTTCATGATCCCCAACCATAACCCCAAATTTGGTGCAATTCTGTTCAATAGTTTTTCCATAATATTGCTCACAGACAGACAAATAAACGGAGCCAAAAACATGACCTCCTTGGCTGAGTTAAGTATGCGCTACTCATTTATTATACAACTAATTTCTCAAACACCAGGTTGCATGATATTACAGCGGATCATGAATATATATTTTAAAATGAATATACACCTGCATGTTATATAAGATTTGTTTGTAAGTTATATATTTCTCCTTTTGTAATATGACTTAGATATGAGACTTATTAACTTTTTCAAGGAATTAATGATTCAGTGTATAATTATGATAAAAAGAGAGGAGAGGGGATGGAGGGGTAAGGCGAGAGGGGTGGAGAGAAGGGGAGACAGAGGGGAGACAGGTGGAAATGAAAAGGATGGGAAAGGAAGGGAAAGAAGGGAAGGCAAGACGGATAAAAGAGGAAAGGGGAGGAATAGAGCCAGGTAGGTGAGATGAAGAGAGAGGAGGTCAAAAGGTGATGAGAGGGGAAGAGACAGGAAGAAAGGGGGATGGGAAGGGAACATGGAGGGGGAAAAGGGGGAGGGGGAGGGGGAGGGGGAGGGGAAGAGACGGAGGGGCAGGGGGGAGGCGATGGGGGAGACGGAACTCACCCAGGATTACGGTAAATAAAGTCACCCATCATTCCCCCCTCCCCCATTCCCCTTCCCCCTCCCCACTTCCCCATTCCCCTTCCCCCTCCCCACTTCCCCATTCCCCTTCCCCCTCCCCCAATGCAGCCCCCCATGGGTGTGAGTCAGCCCTGGAATCTCGGTAATGGTGCAGGACTCGGGCGTCAGATTTACGACAATATAAGTTTATTTTCACACAGGATTTCTCTTCCCGAAGCATAATATTTCGGGGACAGTTTTTCGAATTCTTGAAACTTGGGATATATATATGTGGAGGATGATTAGAACAGTTTTTTCTTTCTTTTAAACTTTATGACAATTTTTTTTTTTCACACCATACTGGCTTTTCGAATTATAATATTTTGAGACCTACTTTTATAACTTGGGATATATGGATGATTATAACCAATTTTTTTTTTTTTTTACTTTTTTGCCAATTTTCCGATAATATAGTTTTACACCTCATTTTCCTTTTTGAATTACAATATACACGCAGAAATAAAGGGGTAAGGAGGAGGTGGCCGAGTCTCCTACCCTGACCAGAATATGATCTCAGAATAACAGTGTTTGGTGAGGTAGGACAGTGAAGGAAGGCTGTGAAGGACGAAGGAGAGGAGGAGGAGGAGGAGGAGAGGGAGAGGGAAGTGGAGGTAGAGAAAAGGGGGCAAGGAGAGAGAGATTAGGAGGCAAGGATAGAGGTGGGGGTAAGGAGAAAGGCGGAAGCAACAGAGGGGGAGGAGGGGAAGGGAAGACAAGGGAAGGGAAGGAGAAGGCAGGGGGAAGGAAGGAGAAGGACGAATGAGAGGGAAAAAGGGAGAAGAGGGGAGTGGGAAGTACTGAAGCAAGAATAAGATGGAGAAGGGAGGGAAGAAAGACGGAGGTAGGGGAGAGGGGGGGGGAGGGACGAGAGGAAGGCGAGGAAACAGGACGCGAAGGGATGGGATGGAAAGATACAGAAATAAGGACAATAATGGAAATGGGGGGAGAAAAGCAAAGGAGAAAGAGGGGAGGGGAGGGGAGGGGAGGGGAGGGGAAGAGTGAGGTGGGGAGGGGCCGTACAGAAACTAGGACAGTAAAAAGGAAGAGCGAGGAAAATATACGAAAGGAGAAAGGAGGAGGGGAGGGGAAGAAAGGAAAAAGGAAGGTATAGAAACAAAGAACGTAGGAGAGGGAAGGAAAGGATAAACAAGGGTAGGGAGAAGGAGACAGGGAGAAAGGGGAGAGAGAGAGGGAGGAAGAGAGAGGGAAGAAGAGGGAGGAAAGGGAGAGGGAGAGGGAAGGTAGACTTAGCGATAAAGACGATAAACACTAAAGCACTCCAATTAAGCAGTGGGTGGTAGGAAGACTTAACAGGAGGAATTACGAGGTGGGGCACGAAGCATAAATATCAACAGTAATACGCTGCTGCAGGGGGCTCTGTTGCCTCGGGGCCCTGACGGGAAGGCATCGATCGGAAGGGCTTGGGTTGGGTTGGGTTGGGTTGGTATGGTATGGTTTGGTGTGGTCTGGTTTTAGTTACATTACACTTGGTTAGGAATGGTTAGACTGACTTAGTTTAGGACTGGTTTGGCTGGGTTAAAATAGGTTTGGTTAGATCAGAGTCTGCCAGATTAAATTTGTTGCGTTAGGATTTATTTGGCTACGTTAGGGTAAGTTTGGTCATGATGGGTTAGTATAAATTACACTTAACGTCATTACAAAAGCACAAGTTAGTTAAGATTCCGAATGACAGTCCAAAAAGGAGACACAAAACTAAATAATCCCTTTGCAAGTATTTATAAAGGTATTTCGGCGAAGAAACGTTGATATCTGGAGGCAAAATAAGGTCAGCATAATTTCCCCGACTGACGTAAATCCAGCCTCTTGGAATGACAGTAATTACAGACCCGCCAGATTACCGACTCACTTAGGCCATTTTTCGCAGTATATTATTTTGCAGTGAATTTTTCTAATCCCTCGCGCCCATGAATCACTACCTAGGGATCAATTGCAAAGGCTTGGTAGTTTTAATGGCCACTTGTAACTTTAAAATGAGTGAAATTTGGTAATATGGCTAAAATATAAAAATCTACCCGGTGGACATTATTTTTAATCTATATGTAACCCATTAATACCTCATATTTTTACACTGGAGTTGTGGCGCTTGTTTAGGTAAATTAGATCGTAGCACAAATGTCCTCCATTTTTTCATCCTTTCAGCAGTCCGCAGTCACACAGAAGACTCATTAAATGCAGAACAATAACAAGCCATAGACTCTTGCCATACATGTACAAATCTATGTTCCACAACGCTCCAGCAGCCAGTGGACGGGGACGACTCAGCAAACCTGCCTTGAGGCGTATGGTTGTCGTCTAAGCTGGAGTTTGGGATTCAAAAAGCGTCTTGGGCCACTTAGTTTCAGTCCACAAAAACAGTCTGGATACATAGAACCGAAATATAACAGCTCCCGATCAAAACGTAAACACAGGTGTCGCCGTAAAAGATCACATGACGAAAAGATCATGGCACTTTATATATATAGTTTATATTAGGCTCCTGTATGTACCCTAACTGTATGTGCATAATGTTAATGTCATAATACTTATCACTCACTTGTTCCTGCTGCTCATGTTCAGTCTCTTCAAGCAAGAATCAGGTGCACCAAGACCGTTTCCGAGAGATTCGAAGACGGTCTTGGTTTCGCTGAAAAATGCTTTAGCCGGATTCGTACCACTTTGGCCGACAAAAACGGCACAACGTGGTTTCACCGAACACGAGCTTCGAATCCTGTCCGTTGGCTTGGACTACAACGATGTGCCTTTAAATCAGTGTTGCTATGAGCTGAACCTTCGAGACAAGCGGTTCATTACAGCTGAGAAACTAAGCCAGTCGTGGGAGCGAGCCAACAAATATGAACTTCCACCAAATATTCTGAAAAATCTGCTGGGTTGTGAAGATCCCAGTACTTAGTTTCGAAAGTCATCGCTTATTGTATCGTTCGTTATTTATCGCTATGAAGTGGGTCGAAACTTACAGCCGCACCTACTGATAATATTTACAGTATCAGGTATTACTACATAAGTCGCCGAGTTTTGTGAGCACTTTCCTGCTTCACACACACACACACACACACACACACACACACACACACACACACAGCTTCGTGAGCACGCTGCTGCTGCCGACACTCAGTTCCGCATCACAGAGTTAAACCTTGACATCAGCGTGACTGGCTGACTCACTGACATCACCACTGACATCATCACTGACAACAACATTATATATATGACTGATACAAGGCTAGTGTGCACTGCCTCAAAAATAACTTCAGTCTACTGTTAGTATGATGAACAGATAAGTGACGGCCCTATCAAATAACATTAACACCACCACCCACACCACTCATCACCCACACCACCCATCACCTACACCACCCACACCACCCATCACCCACACCACACATCACCCACACCACACACACCACCCATCACCCACACCACACACACCACCCATCACCTACACCACCCACACCACCCATCACCCACACTACCCATCACCCACACCACCCATCACCCACATCAACTACACCCACACCACGATGGACACAATTTAATCCAGGTTTCTTTCTTTTTCTAAAATGAACCTAAATAAAAGATATATTTAGTTTCTTTTAATTCATCAACGTTCCTCTCTCTTACCATCCGGCGGTTTGTTTTAAAAAAATAAAAAAATAAAACTTGTTGCCTGGCTGTATAAAATTCATATAGAATCATAATATTTTCATAGTGGTAAATTACCAGTGCAGGATTTGTCTGTCTTCATGAAACCATACAAGTATATGAATGCTAAAATAAAAGTTATATATACCGGTATATATTTTCTTTTATGCGAGGAAGAAGGAACCAAAGGCCACGAGCCTTATATATATATATATATATATATATATATATATATATATATATAAAGGCCACAAGCCTTATATATATATATAAAGGCCACGAGCCTTATATATATATATATACATACAAATTATATTAATACCGGGTATATGTATCTGTATTTTTAATAATATATTTTATTGTCCCTTTCAAAAAGTCGGAAAAAATGAAAAGAATAAAAGGATTAATTAAAATACTTTTTCTGTTTCACGATTTAAAAAAAAGTTGGACTTGTTTTTTCAGAACAAAAAAAATACGCAAGGGAACCATTTACTACGCTGGGTGGTAACCATACAACCAAATTTTGGCGCCTGGTGGTTTAGTGGGTAATTATTGCGCTCCAATCGGATTGAGCCGGTGAAGGTTTATACCCAAGGAGTGGTTGGTGTTGATTGCTCATGTAATGCCACTCAGGGATGAGTGAGGCTGGTCACTCATCTTAAAATTCGGGACCAACTGCCTAGCCCCGGGCTCCTACGCTCCTCATGGGGCAATGTAGGACTGGATGATGGATGGATGGATGGAAAAATTATCTCTGCCACCATCATCCACACATCCACCAGTCCATCACATTTCCAAACCATACCACCATCCATACCAACCTTCATCACCCACACCACCACCACCACCACCACTACCGCCATCACTACACAGCCACCCACACCAGCACCCCTCACATCACCAGTCATAACACGGCCACCACAACACCCACACCACCGCCAACCATACCATCACCCACACCACCATCCACACCAGCACCGTCATTACCCACACCAACACCTTCCATACTACCAAAGCCACACCATTCACCACACCAGCACCACCACACCACTTACCACACCACCATCAACACCTCCACTACACCACCACCAACTATACCACTACACAGATCGCAATCCACACCACACAATTACACCAGTACATTAACACACACACACACACACACACACACACACACACACACACACACACACATCATACCCGTCTTCGATTTTACTCTTCACCATTTCCATACCATTCCTTGTTCCCCCTTCCCCTCCCTGCTCTCCTTTTCCTACTCTACCAATCATCTCCCTCTCCCATTACCCTTCCCCTTCCCCCTACCCTCACAGTACATGCTATCCTTCCCCCTCCTCCTCCTCCTCTCCCCCTACCATTTTGGGCTGCCCTCCCCCTCTCCACCTCTCAATGTCAACCCCTTCCCTGCCTGTATCCTGGAATTGCCCCCACCCCCTCCCCCATTCCCCCCTCCCGTTACCGTGTGAGTGCCGGGTGGGTGATGGAGCAGTGATACACGAGATTACTACCACCACAGTTACTGGGAGGGGGAATTTGAGGGGGAAGGGGTGGGGAAGAGATGAAAGGGGGAGAAAGGGGGGGGAGATAGGAAGAAGAGGAAGGAACAGGGGGGATGAGGAGTAAGAGGAGACTGCGATAGGGTGAGGGAAAGAGGGGAGAGGAAAGAGTGAGAGAGACAGGAAGAGGAGGAACGGAGTGGGGATGGGGAAGGAGGGAAGAGGACGAGGAGGAGAAGGAAGTGTGTGGATAGGGATGGCGAGAGGGAGAGACAGGAAAAGGAAGAGGAGGGAGTTGGGATGGGGAGGTGGAAGAGGTGGGGGGAGGGAAACCGGAAGAAGAGCTAGAGAGAGTGGAGATGGGGAGGGGAGAGGAAGGAGTAGAGAAGCTAGGGAGAGAAAAGGAGGGGAGAGAAAAGGGAGGGGAGGAAAAGGAGGGGAATAGAGATGGGGAGGTGGAGGAAGCTGTGAGGGGAGAAGGACGGGAGGAGGGGAAACAGGAACGAATTTGAGGCATAATATACAAGAATGAAAGGAGAGAGAGAGAGAGAGAGAGAGAGAGAGAGAGAGAGAGAGAGAGAGAGAGAGAGAAAGAAATGGAGGAGGGGGTGAGGGGAGGTAAGGGGATACATCAGACTGGAAATATGTGGTGTAACACTGTCATTGTGAGGGGAGAGGAGGGAAGGGAAGGGAGGGGGAGGGGGAGAGCGGGAGCAGGGGGAGAGGGGGAGGGGAGGGGAAAGGAGAGAGGAGGAGGGGAAGGGACGGGGAGAGGGGAAATATGAGGAGTGAGGGGAGTGGAGCAAGGAGGGGAGAAAGGTGGGAACGGTGAGAAGGGAAGGGAAGAGAAAGGAAGAGGGGAAACCTGATATCTGAAGAGAGAGAGAGAGAGAGAGAGAGAGAGAGAGAGGGAATGAAGAACTACACTTATGATTAAGATCTCTCTCTCTCTCTCTCTCTCTTAGCTGTGACCTTCATACCTCTCCTTACCCCTTCTTACCGATGACCTAATTACATTCAGCTTAGGGGAGACCTCGTAGTGAAACGGTTGGAAAATGTGTGTGTGTGTGTGTGTGTGTGTGTGTGTGTGTGTGTGTGTGTGTGTGTGTGTGTGTGTGTGTGTGTGTGTGTGTTGGGAGAAAATTCAAATAACGAAAGTCGGAATAAAAAGAATGACAGACAGACAGCAAGGCAGAGTGACAGACAGAATGACAAGCAAACAGACAGGAAGCCAGCCAGACAGGGCACGTTTTACTGATTGATTGATAGACAGACAGACAGACAAACAGACAGACGGACGGACAGACAGACAGACAGACAGATAGACAGATAGATAGATAATAAAAAGTGAAACAACAGCAGACAAGCAGTTACGTAGGAAAGAAGGGAAACTTTGTAGAGGTGAAGTAGGGGAGGAGGAAAGGTAGGGTGGATGTTTAGGGAGGGAGGAAAGTAGGGATGGAGGTAGGATGGTAGGGTAGGTAGAGAAGAAGGCTTGAAATGTACGCAAAGAGGAAGGGAGGGATAATAGGGAGGCAGGGAGGGAGGGAAGGAGGAAGGAAAGGTAGGGGGGGGAAAGGAGGAAGGAAGGGAGGGAAGGAAATTACTGTGATACGAGGTGTGTGATTCACGGGTTATGCAAGCAAGTTACACGCCACCCCTACCACACACACACACACACACACACACACACACACACACACATACTTGGGCACACATACCATACGCACACTACATACATAATTCTACCACACACACACACACACACACACACACACACACACACACACACATCCTTTCATCCCTGCTCTTCATCATACCCATTTTTTTTTAACTCCTATAATTTCCTGTCTAAAACTGGGTGTCTATAATATTCCTCTCTCTCTCTCTCTCTCTCTCTCTCTCTCTCTCTCTCTCTCTCTCAATAACCCATAATTTTCCGTCTAATACCTGTTCCGTGTAATATCGCCTCCAGGTATTTAAAAATCAGGTGCTACTCTTGCTCACTGTTTTCCTGCCAGGTGTTTCGCCGGAGGGACTGGTGGGGGGTGGGAGCGATAGATAGAAGGATAGATAGAGGGGTTTGATGGTAGACTAGGTAGTGGGGTTAGACAGTAGGATAGTTAATAGCGATAGACAGTAGGATGGATTGTAATATAGATAGGAGGGATAGTTTGGGTAGGCAGGAAGTCTCTTAATTCCTTAGAAATGTCTATCAGTCTTGTTATGCATTTATCTATCTATCTATTCATTGTTTTTTATCTCCTAATCGTTTATCTATCTGGTATATACTACGTTTCCAATCTCATCATCTTTCCTTGCTGACTAACGGGATGTGCCATGGGAGGCGGCTCCTCCAATGCACTTGCAATCTCACAAAAGTAACTAGTCTACTCATTCTAGCCTACCTCCACGTCCCCACCCTGCTTACCATCCTAGCTTCTCCCCCTCCATTCCTCCCTACACACTTCTCTCCTTCCCTCCAAAGTTTCCTCCCTCCCCCCTCCCCACTTTCCTTCCCACCTTACCCATCTGTATTTACCTCCCCCCCCCTCTTTCATCGCTCCAGCTCCTCCCCACCATCTCTTACCTTCCTCAATTTTTTCAACTCCTCTCCCCCATCCCCACCCCCATCCTCTCTTCCTCCTCCCCCTCCCTCACTGCCACCCCTACCCCTTCCCAACTTTCCTACCTCTCCATTTACTTTCTTCCCTCCATTTCCTATCCCTCTCCCTCCCTCCCTACTTTCCTACCCCTCCATTTCTCTACCTACTTACCCACCTACCCGCCAATCTCCCATCCTACCTACCTACCCATTCACTCATCCACACCCTGTTCTTATTTCCCTTGCCTCTGCCTCTTATCTTATCAGCTGCTACCTAACATTTTTCTTCTCTCAGTACTTACCTACCACTCTGTTTACCTACCTGCCTACCTACTTACCTACCTACCTACCTGTCAATCTACCTACGTACCTGTCTGTTTCTTACCTTACTTTCCTTCCTACCTTCCTACGAACATTCATCTACCAATTCCTGTACTTACCTATTTACCTTTCAACCCGCCTTTACTTTACCTAACCTACCTACCTTCCTACCTACAGCATATATGGACTTACTTATCCTGTCTACCTACCCACCTACATACCTACTTTCCTACCTACCTACTTACCTACCTTCCTACCTACCATCACTCCTTCTTACCAGACTAATCTACTTCCCTACCTGCTAATTCCATGTCCTATTATTCCTTCCTTCCTTCCTTCCGTCCCTCATTCCTTCCTTCCTTCCTTCCGTCCCTCATTCCTTCCTTCCTTCCTTCCTTCCCTCCTTCCTTCCTTCCCGTTTTTTGTCTTTTTATTTATTTTCTCCATACAGTTCTCTCTCTCTCTCTCTCTCTCTCTCAGATAAACAAACCAGTCTAATTATAACAAATTATACACATTACGACACACCCTCATAAGAGAGAATTATAGTGTGTGTGTGTGTGTGTGTGTGTGTGTGTGTGTGTGTGTGTGTGTGTGTGTGTAAAGAGAGAGAGAGAGAGAGAGAGAGAGAGAGAGAGAGAGAGAGAGTGTCTAGAAAACATTTTAAAGGAAAGAAATATCTCCAGTCACCCCTTGGATTTCAACTCTACCTCTTCAGTACACACCTTCCTCCAATCAGAAATCGACCATAATATTCCACACACACACACACACATACACACACACACACACACACACACACACACACACACACACACACACACACACACTGATATCAAGGTGTACTGCACAAAATAAATCGCTAAGGAACAGTCTCACGAAACGTCCAGCGGCAAGGAGAATATGACCAAAACAAATCACCAAAACAAATCAAAACAATACACCCCCTCCCACTCCCCACCCCTAAGATGAACCCTGGCCCCTTCGATATAGTGGAGGGGGCGAGAGAGGGTAGTGGGTGGGTGATTCAGATGTAAACAGTGAGGGAGGGGAAGAGTTGGGGGGGTCAAAGGGTTATCTGGGGTACATATTGTGTGGGGGAGAGAGGGGGGAAGGGAAGGGAGGGGGGAAGGAAAGAATGAAGAAAGGCATTAGCTTAAGGCAAAGAGAATTAAAATTATTGTACTATTATTCACAAACCCCCACCACTTCTCAAACCTCCATCTTCTCTACAATATCACACACGAAATATTTCTAGATATTTTTCTGTCCGGGTTGATGCTGGCGGTTGCTTTCCGTGTAAATAAATCCTATTAGGGTAATACTCTTCACACACTCACTTTCTCGCCACATGAAAACTAAGCCTTCTCAAAACAGTCAAACATAAACTATTTGTGGATATTTTCTCGCCCCTACTGACGCCTGATGGTTGCTTTGCGTGTCGACCTGACCTTGGTATTTACTCTCCATGGCAGCCACCTTATCCGGAAGCTGCAAATGAAAACACAGGTCAAGGAATGCCACATAAATCTCAAGCATCCAAGTATGCCGAGTGCTTGAAGGCAATATCAAAACAAGCGGGAACATTTTATACCTTCTTGTATACGAATTCGTGCGTTTAAGTCACCTGTAATTATATATTGCTAAGGTGAAATTACCGATTGCGATACAGCTTTTCATATCACTGTCTTACATCTGATTAATTCTAAAATACAAATAAGAAATCTGATAACTGATTTAATAACACGCGCGCATACCCACAGGAGTAAGCTACAGGGTGACTTCTCTCTCTCTCTCTCTCTCTCTCTCTCTCTCTCTCTCTCTCTCTCCACCCACACCCCAATCTACACCTGTCCCTCTTAAATTTACTTGCACACACACCCACAGTTACCCTAAAAAAAATAAAAAAATAAAAAAAATCCATTATCCTTTAAATCTGACTCACACTTAGGCCATTTTTTTTCTATCTACCGACGGTCTATTTAATTAAGCTTGAGAACTAATATATACGTTTGAGAGGATAAAAAATATGTGGGTGTCTCTATAAAACCTATCCTCACATCCACATATTTACCTTATCCACACTCAGACCTACATATATACCTCATCCACATATACTTGGAGGCGTTTTGTCTGCGGCCACCCTTTGCGGGATTAGGGCGTCGGGCTATAGATAGATAGATAGATATATACATTTTCTGCCTTCACATCCACATCCACACCCACCTAATCTACACTCACACCCACAGTTTCATACCTCATCCACATACTGTATACATTTCCTGCCTTCACATCCACATCCACACCCACCTAATCTACACTCACACCCACAGTTTCATACCTCATCCACATATACATTTCCTGCCTTCACATCCACATCCACACCCACCTAATCTACACTCACACCCACAATTTCGTCTCAACTACATCCACACCCGCATCCAAGCCCACACCCACACCCACACCTACACGCCAGCCACACTAACACGTTCACCTCACCCGTCCCACATCCATACCCATTCAGTCACCTCATCCATACTCACACTCATCCAATCCACATTTACATCCACATACTCATCTCATCCACACCCACCTACACCCACACCTAAACCTGCTTTCCCTGTGTAGTTTATATCTTCCCCAGCAACCACACCCACAACCATATATCATAGTACGCCATTGTCTGTCTGTTTTTTTATTTTTTTTCTTTAAGTCCGCCCTCTTCAAAATTCGTGGAGTGATGCATGTAATTCTCTGTGCTGACGTCCGGTGTGTGTGTGTGTGTGTGTGTGTGTGTGTGTGTGTGTGTGTGTGTGTGTGTGTGTGTGTGTGTGTGTGTGTGTGTGTGTGTGTGTGTGTGTGCGCGCGCGTGCGTGCGTGCGTGCGTGTGTGTGTGTGTGTGTGTGTGTGTGTGTGTGTGTGTGTGTGTGTGTGTGTGTGTGTGTGTGTGTTGAAGATATCCTGTTTGCCCCTCCTTCCTCACCTGTTACCTGTTTACCTGAACGGACAACCTCCTTCGAAATTAATAGGCCTCCTGTTATCTTTATTGCCAAAGTTCTCCTCACCGTTTAAGGGCAGGGAGCTTCCATCATCTTAATAAACTCGCCTCCGGTAGCCACAAAAAAAAAGAAAAAAAAGAAAAAAAATAATAGAAACAAGACTAAGGAGTGCCCTAAATATCCCTTAAAACCCATTCAGGCCGAGGACGTCTTATCTATGCTGAATAAAATCGCTTGACGTTAGACAGAATTAAGGAGGAAAATTATGCTGATAAAAGGAGTTATTTGAGAGTGTTTCTAGCGCAAAAAAATCTAAGTATAAACCCACATCCACGCCCCTTACTCTAGCCTCACCACACCTACATCACAACCCCGTCTCATCCCTCCAACACACCCCGACTCACGCCACACCCACACCTCTGCATCCCCACCTGCATCACACCCCCACTCACACCCACCACACCCTAACCTCTTCCCCTCCACCACACTCATACTCCTAAATTTCCATCTCCACCACATCCCAACCGCTCCACCTCCACCGCGTCCATGATCCTACATCCCTACCTCCACCACACCCCCACCACATCCCCACTACATCTGCCTCGATCCACTACGCGTCACTCGGGCACGTCCACTCCACCCAGATTTAAAGCGCCAGGTGTGGGCGTCTAATGCACGAATTTACACCGCGATCCCCTGGTAAGGTAGGTGAGGTGAGGCAGGTGAGCTGAGGTGAGGCAGGTACGGTGAGACAGGTGAGGTGAGGAAGGTGAGGCGAGGCATGTAAATGAGGCAGGTGATGTGAAGCAGGTAAAGTGAAGTGAGGCAGGTGAGATAAGGTGAGGCTGATGAGGTATGGCAGGTGAGGCAGAAAAGACAACTGAGGCGAAGTCCCAGAAAAGAAAGGTAGGACAAGGAAGATGGATTAGGTAAGGTAGAGTCCTAGGTGAGGCAGGTAAGGTAAGGACAGAGTCCCAGGTGAGGCAGGTAAGGTAAAGACAGAGTCCCAGGTGAGGCAGGTAAGGTAAGGTAGAGAGTCCCAGGTGAGGCAGGTAAGGTAAGGAGAGAGTCCCAGGTGAGGCAGGTAAGGTAAGGACAGAGTCCCAGGTGAGGCAGGTAAGGTAAGGTAGAGAGTCCCAGGTGAGGCAGGTAAGGCAAGGAGAGAGTCCCAAATGAGGCAGGTAAGGTAAGGAGAGAGTCCCAGGTGAGGCAGGTAAGGTAAGGTAGAGAGTCCCAGGTGAGGCAGGTAAGGTAAGGAGAGAGTCCCAGGTGAGGCAGGTAAGGTAAGGTAGAGAGTCCCAGGTGAGGCAGGTAAGGTAAGGTAAGATGAGGTAAGGATCCAAATAGATTATACAAGCCCTGTGATATAGCAACTGGACAACAGCGCCATTTTGGGTCAAGCTTCATTTAGGCCAGGCTGACTTACCGCCGGAGCCTTGAATGTTAGCAAATTAGCGATGTTGGATTAGTAATGTTAGAGGGGGAACCGTGAGGGAGTAAAGTGGACACCGACGCCATTTTGGGCCCCGACTGAGAAGTAACTGGACACCGACGCCATTTTGGGCCCAGGGTCATTAGGCGAGAGTGATTTAGCGATGTGGAGTTGAATGTTTGTAAATTGGTACAGTTGGGTAAGTACTGTTTGAGGAGTACATAGGACGGGACGACGTGGACTGGCTTGGAGAACTGGGAGGTAACAAGCTTAGATTTCGTAACACCTCTTTCTTAGCGATTTACTTTGCTTATTACATGTTACTGTCCTCTTTTGTGTTCCATAACTCTTTCTAATATCGCCATACTCTGCATAAATAACGTACGGTACAAAAGGATATTAATCAGTAATATCTGAAAATAAATCGCTAGGGAAGAAGTGATAGGGAGCTTCCTTAACCAACAAGAATGTGTCTCTGTGTTAATAAGCAATATCCAAAAATAAATCGCTAGGAAAGAGGTGATAGGGAGCTTCCTTAACGAACGAGAATATGTCTATACATTAATCAGAAATATCCCAAAATAAATCGCTAAAGAAGATGTGTTAGGTAGTCCTGGTTGAATCCGGTGCTCTTACTGTAATGCGTATTTAAAATGGACACGTCTGGATAAGTGAGCTGTGGGTGAAATGTGGGATTAGGTGGCTGGTAATACTTCCTAAGCTGACGGAAGCGTGGGCAGGAGGGGGAGGAGGGAATGAGGGGAGGAGAGTGGGGAAGAGGGAAGAGAGGAGTAGGGATGGAAGGGAGGAGGAGTGGGGAAGAGGGACAGAGGGATGAAGGATGGGGATCAGTGGAGGTGGGGTAGAAAGGAGAAGGGATGGGGAAGAAGGAAAAATGGGGAGGAATGGGAGCAGTGGAGGTGGGGAAGATGCGTGGGGAAGAGGGAGAGAGGGGTGGAGGCGTGGGGAAGAGGGAAAATGGTTATGGGGAAGGGGGAATGTAGGAACGGGAAGCAGGGATGTTGGGAGGGGAAGAGGGAATATGAAAAAAGGAAAGGGGAGAAAAGGAGAGAAAAGAGGGGAGAATGGGAAAGGAAGGGAGAAGGAGTGGGGGGAAAGATAGAAAAGAAGAAAAACTAGAGAAGGGGGAAGAAGGGAGAGGGGAAGGGGAGGGGAGGGGAGGGGAGGGGATAAGAGGTAAATAAAAAGGGCGGACTCTAATGACAACTGGACCTTGGCTGTCAAAGAGTGGGTGTTTATCAGGTGAGAGAGGGGGAGGGGGAGGGAGAAGTAAGAAGGGGGGAAGAAAATGCGTAGGAGTGGGAAGGGGACGACGGGGGGGTGAGGTAGAGTTGGGTGGGTGTAGGAGGAGTGGGAGGGGGGAGGACTGTAATTAGTGGTAGTAAAGGGAGAGGGTAGGGTAAGGGAAGGAGGAAGGGGGAAAAAGGGGTTAAATAGGGAGGAGGAAGAGGGAAAAAAGTCGAGGGGGAAGAAAATGTGTAGGAAAGGGGGGGTGGAGGAGGGGGGGATGTGAGGGAGGGGAGGGGGGAAGGAGGTGAAGAAGAAAAAAAGATTGAGTAGGAGGCAAAGGGAAAGGGAAATGAGAGATAGGTAGTTAAAGAAAGGAGAGAGAGAGAGAGAGAGAGAGAGAGAGAGAAAGAAAGAATGGTGAAGGGATTAAACTATTTGTCCACGTACAAAACTGAACCACCCACATCCAACCAACTCTGCCCAGTCCTACCTAAGCCCCAGTCAAGAGCCTAACTAATTACAAATCCTAGACTAGTTTGGCCTTTGGGATTAATTCTACCTTGTCTCGGAGCAAAAAAAAAAAAAAAAAAAAAAAAAAAAAAAAAAAAAAAAAGAATAAAAGAGAAAAAACAAGAAGGACGAAAAAGGAAATGGATAACAAAATAATAAAAAAAGAAAAAAAAG
>NC_137007.1:30526212-30541212 GCF_032717465.1 Coenobita brevimanus | reverse complement strand
CATCTCACTTGCAGTACCGTCGCCTCTGCCCCCCTCTCCCCAGCATGCGTTTACCGTACCGTGTTCACGTTTAGGCCAGCAATCCATCAGGCTCTGGCACGGTACGGTTAAAGTGGCGGGAAGTTGAAATTAGTCCGTCTGTCGGGGAGCATTCGTCAGGACTTACTCTGGGCCGTCCTACTAATCCCGCGCTCCAAGATGGCGCTTTCTCCTGCCAGCTTACCAGGGAACGGAACTGGCAAAATAAGGAACCAGTATTTTTCCTATCTTAGCTGCGATTTATATTTTGCAGGATGGACAAGATACAGGGAAAGATTCTACACGTTCTTTGTTGTTCTTCATGCAAAAAATAAAGCTTAGTTACGGAAGGGAAATTGATTAGTTTATTTATTTATTTTTATTTTTTTTGCAGCTTACCACAGTCTGAGATGCGAAAGATAATTTAAGATTTTTTCCCCTTTTAAGTAAGATTAATTTATGCAAGATTAGTAAAAGAAAGGAAGATTCTGCCTTCTCCTTACCTTTCACACACACACACACACACACACACACACACACACACACACACACACACACACGCACGCAAAATGGAACTGAGGGAAAGTTTGTGCATTTTTATAACACTTTATCTTTGACAGTTCGATATTTAACCTTCACATCCACCGTTTAGGTACTGATATTAAGGTTGTTGTGATAAAAACAGATATATTTGAGATGCAGGATACGTAAAGCAATAATAATAATAATAATACCGGTAATAGTAGTAGTAGCAGTAGTAGTAGTAGTAGTGGTAGTAGTAGTAGGAGGAGGAGGAGGAGGAGCAGTAGGAGTAGTAGTATGAGTAGTAGTAGTAGTAGAAATAGTAGTAGTAGTAGTAGAAATAGTAGTAGTAGTAGTAGTAGTAGTAGTAGTAGTAGTAGTAGTAGTAGTAGTAGTAGTAGAAATAGTAGTAGTAGTAGTAGCAGAAATAGTAGTAGTAGTAGTAGTAGTAGTAGTAATAGCTGTAGTAGTACCGGTAGCAGTAGTAGTAGGTGTAGTAGTAGTAGTAGCAGTAATACTAACAATAACAAAACTAACATTACGTACTCCTAAAAGAGAAAACATATTAAAACGGATAAAACGCTATGCATGGTAAAATATTTTCAACAATTTCGAAGAGTATGGAATGCTGATGCCACATATATTTCACTACATATATATATTTATTGCAGAGGCACAGGACGATATGCAGCCAGAAAATTAAAAAACTGCACAGGTTTCAACACGCATAAAATTTTTTCGAAACGTCAGATATAGCCTAGAGAACGATTTGAAATGCAAAGTTAACATTTATGAATAAGGCTAAACTGAACACGGATTATAAGTGGGAAAAAAGGACAATTTTCACTAATAACAATAGTAATAATAATAATAATAATAATAACAATAATAATAATAATTAGAAGAATAAAAGAAGAAGAATATACTTGAAAGAGGAAGAAGAAAGAGACGAAGAGAGAAGAAGAAGAAAAAAAAAGATGAAGAAAAGGAGGAGGAGGAGGAGGAGCAGGAGCAGGAGGAGGAGGAGGATATCAAGAACAAGAATGCAATACATCAATATTAACAAGCAACACAGCAAATTATTCTCAGTGCAGATTTCGTCAAGAGCATTATCAGCATATTAATTTATTCACCAGCCACGGAGCCGAGCATAAATCCCTCGCCAGACCGCCTAGGTAATGAGAAGAACGAGGTAATAAAATAAACTGTAAAAAGAAAATAAATAAATAAACCCAAAAGACGGTGAGGATAGGCAATGAGGTTATAAAGATGTTTGGCCAAGTGATGGAGTAAGGCGAGTCTTGAAAGGTTTTATTTATCCAGTTATTCATTTATTTGCTTATTTATTTATTTATGCACTCAATTTTACGTTTATTATCTCACAATATCAACAGCTATAATAATAAAGGATAAGTAGGCGTGTAATAAAATAAAAAAATATGTAGTGGCCATGAGAGGTGGAACTCAGGCCAGGACAAGCCCTTCTCATACTTTTCTGCTAACATCATACTTTTTTTGCTAAGGTCATACTTTTTTGCTAAAATTCTCATTTTTTTGCTACGTTTTTTTTGCTAAGCTTAACACTTTTTTTTGCTAGATCTCATGCTCTGGACATACTTTTTTGCTGAGCTTCTCATACTTTTTTGCTAAGCTTCTCATACCTTTTTGCTAAGCTTCTCATACCTTTTTGCTAAGCTTCTCATACCTTTTGCTAAGCTTCCCACGCTTTTAAGCTTTTCATACTTTTTTACTAACCTTCTCATACTTTTGCAGCTTGTTTCACGTAGCTCAGTGGCAGAGACGATGGCACAGGTCTATCATCCTATTCCGCGGCACTTCTTCGTGACTAGCATCGTACTCTAGTGTTAATCTACTGTTACAACCCAGCATTCAAGGTGGAGAGAAGGCAATTTTAGGCCAAGTTAGAGAGAGAGAGAGAGAGAGAGAGAGAGAGGCGCAAGAATAATTTACTGACAGCCGATCCTTTCCTCGAGAAGGCTTAGTGGTTGGCTAGCAAAATGAGATACACAAATAAAGCAAGAACACTGCAAATAAAACTCCAGATATTAAAGTTAGCTCTAATGCAGACATAAAGAGAGTTGCAAACACATTAAAAAAAAAAAAGAATCCTGGAACTTTCACGACGAGACAGAAAATATTTAACGAAGGATTTAGGAAAAGTTAAATCTGTCACACGGCCAGGGAGTGAAAGAGGCGAGTCAACAAATTAATCCCAGTGAGACAAGCCATTTTTTCCCTGGCTTCTCTCTCTCTCTCTCTCTCTCTCTCTCTCTCTCTCTCTCTCTCTCTCGGGGAAAGTTGATAGGTTAGCATTATAGCACACGATGGACCAGGCGATGTACTAAAAAAAAAAATAATTCTTGTTCAGTGTTTACGCTAAGCAACTCTCCATTAAGTATTATCAAGAAAATTTGTGAGCATTTTTCAGTTAATTATTTACTATAGTCCGATAGTGAAGGGTATGATTACCTCCGCTGACAAAGTTGGATGGAAGTTATGTTTTCACCTGCATCTGTCTGTCTGTTTGTGTACAAGATATCTCGAAAATTTGTTGCAGGATTTCAACGAAAAATGATGGATTGCTGGGCAGTGGGTCAAGCAAGAGATAGTTATATTTTGATGTGGATCGCGAGCCAGATGCAGGAATAATTCAAATTGTATTAGGTTGGCGGAGATATGCGCTCTCATAAACAGTAACAGGACAGCCTAAGACCGTAGAATTAACTATGTGTGACCGTAAGAGTATTCGTCTGGCAGGAAAAAGGACTTACAGCAGCAAATCGTAAACTGTATTAGCGTTGGCGGAGGTATGCGCTCTCTGCACGGTTTATGAACTGAGATCAAATTCTTTACATACGTAACTCAAGAAAGATTATGAATACGGGAATATAATAGAGGGTCATAATCCTCTTGTATGACACAGATGCAAACCAGCTCGATACTAAGACGATATAAATAACCTACAGGAGATTGCTGAGGTATAATATGCTAAATAAATCGCTAAGGAAGAGGTGTTACACAGCCTACAGTACCACTTACAAAACAACCCTGAGGCAGAAGATGAAAATATAAAAATAATGAATAAATAAATAAATAGCCTACGAGCACAATTCCGTAATGGCGGCTGAGGCAGGACCACGATAATTTGGGGGATAAATTAAAGAGAAAAAAAACTTGAACGCAACTTAGGGCCTCTTCTGCGTTCCATATGAACCTTCTTAACACCTCTTCCTTACCGATTTATTCTCCATATTACATCTTTACATGGTCTTTTATAATACTGATTCAAATTACATCGATATTAAAAGGACGCAAAGTATATCATACGAGAGTGTTAAAGTGTAATATATTGAATAAATTGCACAGAAACGGGTGTTACGTAGCCTCTCATTTTTCTCTCCGACATGAAGAGTATGTTTTCACCCCTATCTGTTTGTTTGTTTGTTAGTTCGTTTGTCTGTTAGCAGGATTACTCAAAAACTAAAGAGATTTGGACCTAAGTTGGTGGGCAGATAGCCCATGTCCCAGGGAACAATCGATTAACTTTTGGGACCGTCCCGGATCGTATTACAGATTCTGGATCCGGAAAACATTTTTTGCGAAACCTTAATCAGTGATGAGAAAACCTGACCCATTATGAAGAGTGGTTTGGAAATTACGTTGCCCATGTTGGAGACATGCGCTCCACTGAGTGCCCCTCTAGTTATTGCTGTTGTTGTTGCTGCTGCTGGTGCTATTATTATTATTATTATTATTATCATTATTATTATCATCATCATCATCATCATCATCATCATCAGAGTCCAAGAGTGTGTATATACTGTACAGTGTACGGAACTCAACTGAGGCGGAAACCTGATAAGTTTTTAGGCTGGTGGCTGGCTGGGCTGACAGGCTGACTGACTGACGGACTGGCAGGCTGGCTGACTGATAGACTGGCGGGCTGGCTGACTGATAGACTGGCGGGCTGACGGACTGCGGGCTGACGGGATGACGAACTGACGGGCTGACAGAGGCAAATCGACGAGCTGACACAAAACCAGAAAAATTTACACGACAACTCAAAGCAGCGAGATTTTTATAGCCTTGTATGCAGACTTTTTTTTTTTTTTCTGATCATGCGTTTTTCCGCCTCTCTCTCTCTCTCTCTCTCTCTCTCTCTCTCTCTCTGCATGTGCATATGGAAAGTTGTAATAACAGACGAAGAGACGGGAGATAAAAAAAAAAAAATAGTTGGTGGACTAAAAGCAAGATGAATTTTCAGTCTCGTATATGGACTTTTTCTTAAGCTGAGAGAGAGAGAGAGAGAGAGAGAGAGAGAGAGAGAGAGAGAGAGAGAGAGAGAGAGAGAGAGAATCTGCCAAGTCAGGTGAGAGAGCCAGGCCAACCGGTTCCGACCCTGTTATTATATACCTTGGGTCGTTTTAGCCATGTTTTCTCTCGTCTTTTTTCTTTATCATAGTTGCATCACAGCTTTCATCAACAGAGAGCTTGTCTATAATGCCAATATACTCGGCAGGGTATTAATCATTCTTAAAACAGTATATTCCTAACGCTACTACTATTACTACTACTACTGCTACTTATACTACTACTACTACTAATAATAATAATAATAATCATCATCATCATCATCATAATAATAATCATAATAACCCTACTACCGTTAATAATAATAATAATAATAATAATAGCGGATGGCAATGCATATGGTGTCTACATTTTTATGATAAACATCTACATTTTTACGATAAACAAACACATCATCCTTGCAACATTATAGAATTATTATACCCATCAACTCACACACACACACACGTCTCTCTCTCTCTCTCTCTCTCTCTCTCTCTCTCTCTCGTTAAAACCTCCTCTCCTGCCTCCCCCCTGGTGTGATCAAAGTTAGGTCTGCCTGGCTCCACTTTGACGCTTGATTTGCATAGTTTGACGCAACGACAATTGGCCGCCGGGAGACGCTAATTACTCACACACAGAGGTCTTCAGGGATTACATTTGGATTCACTTACAGTTAATTTCGTACTGATTATTGACAATTTACTCTTCTGAATGCTAATCAACAAAGGAAACTACAAACTCATACTCATATCTTTTCTGTATTTTATTTTGTTGTAAGTATTCAACGCTCGATCTTCTGCGTTATATATATTTCATGCAAAAAGTATACAAATGAAGCACAAGAGAACGTTAAGGTGTGATAAGGAAAATACATCGCTAAGGAAAAGGCGTTACGGACCCTACAGTATCTTTGTAAATATATATCGATGAACTGACCGGGGTTAAATTCTTTTCTGCCATCACAGTACTATTTATTATTTATTTATCATTACTGGAAAGGGCCTCATCTTTTGAAAACTCTCTTAACTGAATAAAATCGTCTGGAGATAGCAGGAATAAAAGAGGTAGTCGTAGTGAAGCGATTAATTACTCTGGTCTGCATGCCACTGGTCGTCAGCCAAATATCCCACAGCCAGCCAGCCATTACAGACGAACTCTTTTACCTCCTCTCTAAATTCACTCACTCTTCGACTTGAAAATTAACCCCCCTCAATACGACAGATAAATTAATAAACAGACAGACAGATACATACATACATATATAGATGGACAGACAGACAGAATGATAAATGCGTTGAAGGGTGGAAACTGCACACGTAAAACAAGATCAATCCCTCATCCACAACACCAACCACTTTCCTTTCCTCCCGACCATACACACTGTTCTTCTGAGGCAAGCAGTGTTGGTTTTAATACCGGTGGTGGAATTAAATACGTCAGTCCTGGCTCTATAACATGCTTGTCCTGTTGCTTTACTACCCTGGCCTGTCATTCTCCTCTCCTACTATACCTCCTTACCTCCCTCTCTTTCACTCCAGCATCCTTCTCTTCCTCTCTCTCCTGCTTAGTCTCACTCTCTTTTTCTTCCGTTCTTTCCTCCTTCTTGCATGTTTCTTTTCCTCTCTCTCTCTCTCTCTTTCTGCCCACACTCCTCATGCATCTTCCAGACGAATGAACTTAACTTTGAGGAAAACATTTAAGACAATCACCATTAATTTTCCCTCAAGTCAAACGTCTCCAAAAATCTTAGGAAAATCGTAAGGAAACAGCAAGAAGGAAAAGCACATCATCGTGGAGAATGGGTTGATGGATTCCTGTGGGCTTATATTTTCTTTCATAGGATGCACTTACCGGTATATAAGTTTATTTATATTCTGATTTATAGTATGATCTAGATAGGTTAGTTAACAATAAATGCTTAGTTTCTTAGGTTAATTCTTAGTCGCTTACATATCGCAGGAAAATTATGGACCTCTCTCTCTTTCTCTCTCTCTCTCCAAGTACGACGACTCAGCTTTGCATGAAATCTGCCTACGTGATGAGAGAGAGAGAGAGAGAGAGAGAGAGAGAGAGAGAGAGAGAGGGGGGGGATTCATCTCGTTGGAACCATTCCCCTTCTGCCATTGCATAAAAAAAGGTCTTGATCTGCAACAAGGGATGGAGGGGAGGGAAAGAGGGGAGAGGAGGGAGGAAAGAGGGGAGAGGAGGAAGGAAAGAAGGGGGAGAGGGAGACAGAGAAGGAGAGAGGCCGAGGAGAGTGAGGGACGGGAAGGAGCGATGAGAGAGAGGGAAGGTGGGGATAGGAGGAAGGATGAGAAAGAGATGGGAGGGATGGGAGAGAAGTGAGGAGAAGAGGAGGGGAAAGAATGAAGGAAAAGAAGAGGGAATGAGAGGAGGGAGAAGGGAGAGAAGAGAAGAAGGGAAAGGCTAAGGAGAAAAAAGAAGTACAAAAAAAAAGATGAAGAAATGAGAGAGAGAGAAAGAGAGAGAGAGAGAGAGAGAGAGAGAGAGAGAGAGAGAGAGAGACTGAATATGCATTACTCTCACCTCCATTGGGAATTCACTTCTACCCTCTCTCTCCCTCTCCCCACCCTTCCCCTCACCACTGCCCCTCCCCTCTCTCTCTCTCTCTCTCTCTCTCTTTGCCCTCCCCGTCTCCCCAAACAGTGAGACTCTCTACCCAAAAGGCATAATTAGGCAAATGAAGACACTGCCTGCCTTACCTACTTTGTGTCGGTGGGTAGGCAGGCAGGGAGGTAGGTAGGCAGGAGGAGAGGTAGGCAGGCAGGGAGGTAGGCAGGAGGATAGGTAGGTAGGTAGCGGGAAGACAGAGAAAGAAAGAGGGAGACTGTGATAAAGGGAGAGAGAGAGAGAGAGAGAGAGAGAGAGAGAGAGAGAGAGAGAGAGAGAGAGAGAGAGAAGAGGGGAGTAAGAGGGGAACGTAAGGATAATGAAAAGGGATTTAATGGAATACCGTTTAGTACATTAGTTCTGACAGGTGCACACGAGAGAGAGAGAGAGAGAGAGAGAGAGAGAGAGAGAGAGAGAGAGAGAGAGAGAGAGAGAGACAGAGAGAAAGGGGGGGGGAGTGAAATAGGGGAAGAAGAAAGAGAAAAAGGAAAAATGCAGAAGAGTTGAGAGGCTGAAAGGGAATGTGTTTGAGAGAGTGAAAGGGAGAGAGGGAGAGGAGGGGAGAGGGGAGGGAAGGGGAGAGGGGAGAGAAAGACGTGAGTGGGATAACGAGAAAGGACGAGGGGAGGCAGAGGGGGAGGGGGAGGGGAGAGAGAGAGAGAGAGAGAGAGAGAGAGAGAGAGAGAGAGAGAGAGAGAGAGAGAGAAAGAGAACAGGGGTGGACAAAGAAAGGAGTGGCGAACCAGAGAGAGAGAGAGAGAGAGAGAGAGAGAGTTTATTCTTCCTACATTCAGGTGATTTTCTTCCGTCTTTGAGAGGGGCCTTAGGAAGTTAGATATAGGCCCCATTAACCCATTTACTTACTTTCCCTGGTGAACTGAATAACAGAGAAAAATAAGTCACAAGACAGAATATGTTAAGGGATACACAAATTCCCATAGCATCTCACTCTACCCAATTTTCTGCATAAACACCCCTCCATTACGGTTAACTGTTCATTATATACCGTTTAATTTTTCATACTTTTTCACTCTATTATTCATGCTATTTTCGGAAGCGAAATATTTAATAGGTTTGTTGGGGGTAAAGACGAATACACAAAAAATCTTATACGGAAATTATACTTAGGAGAGTTTGTAAATAGGGCTTCTGATCACTAGACTAAATTGAATGGTATTTTATGTAAACTCTCTCTCTCTCTCTCTCTCTCTCTCTCTCTCTCTCTCATTATCATCAAGGGGTTAGGGCGATGATGGCTTCTTTAATTGAGGGTGGTGGAGTTGTAATGTGATTTGCTGGTTCATTTTACTCACTCTCTCTCTCTCTCTCTCTCTCTCTCTCTCTCTCTCTCTCTCTCTCTATCTATCTACCTCTCCAATACTAAGCATAATACTCTCTTCCTGTTCGGTTCATTATACAGCAGCTAATAACGTTGTGTCGAAGGGGGTACTTTGTTGTAATAGGAGGAAGAAAATGGGAAGAGAATAGGGAGGGGCGAGGGGGTATGAGGGAGAGAGAAGAAGGAAGAAAGAGGGAGAGATGGGGAGGAATGGAAGGGGAAGAGGAAGGGGAAAAGGAAGGACAGGAATAGAATGTGGGATAAGGAAGAAAGAGAAGAAGGTAAAAGAGGAGAAAAGAGAAAAAGGGAACAAGGATGGAAAAGGAAAAGAGAAGAAGAGAAAGATGTAGAAAGAGGAAAATAGGAGAGAAAGAAGGGGAATAAGAGAAAGTGAAGAGGGGAGAAAGAGGAGTAGATAAAGCAAGAAGATGGAGAAAAAGAGGGTACAGAAGAAGTAGGAGAGACTGTGAAAGTACGAGACGAAAAAAAAAGAAAAAAGACAGGGAGAAAGAAATAGAAGATAAAAGGTAGAGGGAGAATGAAAGGGAAAGAGAAAGGGAGAGAAAAAAGATATGAGAGAGAGGCAAGAAAAAAGGGAGGAAACGGAGAGAGGGAGGGAGGGAAGATGGAAGGGGTAAAGCCGATTTGGGAAGGGAAAGAAAAAAGGGAGAGAAAGGGGTGTTGAGGGTGTGAGAGAAAAGGTAGGAGTGAGTGAGAGAGAGAGAGAGAGAGAGAGAGAGAGATAACACAATTTCCTCTCAATTACAATGGGAAATTGGTGTCTCGTTTAAACCAATTCTTCCTTGTTTTGTCCGTGTGTGTGTGTGTGTGTGTGTGTGTGTGTGTGTGTGTGTGTGTGTGTGTGTGTGTGTGTGTGTGTGTGTGTGTGTGTGTGTGTGTGTGTGTGTGTGTGTGTGTGTGAGACAGACAGACAGAGAGTAAAAGAGAAAAAGAATAAGATATTTGTGGCCTTTATACCCACACACACACACACACACACACACACACACACACACACGCATACACACACACACACGCATACACACACACACACACACACACACACGCACACGCACACACATGCAAAATACACACGTACATAAACAAAGCACACGTTGCAAGGAGATACACACATGGATGCACACAGATGATTATTCGCACGCACATGCAATTAGAAACACACCACGTACACACTCACCCGCATTTACACACACAAAACACGTACGTACACACAGAAGACCGCATACACACACCACACACAGACACACACACTAGATTTGAGTTTTTTTTTTATTAATATTTGCTCTCATTCCTTCCCTATCCTTCTCTTCCTTTCTTTTCCTTTTCCTTCAATTTCCTTCTCGTAATTTTATGCTTTTCCCCAGTCTTTTTTTCCTTCCCTTTTTCCTTTTTCTTCTGTTCCTCTCCTACCTTCCTTTACTTTGTTTTCACTTCCCTTTCCTTCTCTTGCCTTTCTTCCCCTTCACTTCCCTTTCTTTCTTCTCTACTTTCCCTTCCCTTCTCTTTCCTCCCTTCCTTCCTTAACCTTGATCATAACTCCTTCTAACATTGATATATTTATTAAACTTAGCTCCAGACGATTTTATTCAACTGAGGAATATTTCACTTCCAATCCTTCCCCTTCTTCCCATCGCCCTCTCTCACTCCCTTTTTTTTTATCTTTTTTCACTTATCCCCTTCCATTCTTCTCATATCTACCCACTCTGTTCCTCCTTCCCTTACTCTTCTCCCCCCTCCTCTCTCCTCCTCCTCCTCCTCCTCCTCCGCCTAAGTTCTTTACCCTCTACTAAACCTCTCCTTTCTTCTCCCTCTCCTTCCCTCCCTCCCTTTCTCCCTCCTCCCTCCCCCGTCTCTCCTCCATCTTTACTTTTCTTTAATCACATTCCTCTTTCCTTCCGACTTCCCTTCCTTCATTAAAATCTTCTCCCACTCACTCTCTCTCTCTCTCTCTCTCTCTAAAACTCTAAAACACACACACACACACACACACACACACACACACTTCTTGGTACCTCACCCCTCCTCCAGTTTTCCAAACCTTCTCCCCCTCCCGTTCCCCCTTCTTACCCCTGCCCCACTTTTCCTGCGGTGAGGTGAAGGAGTAAGTTCCGGTGCACAGGTGAGCTGAGGTAATTAACGCCACCGGAAGTGCTCGTCCCCACACAGTGAAACGCACATACCGCTACACACGGTCATACGTATATACATACATACACAGAGAGACAGAGACAGACATATGCTGTACGCAAACACAGGTTTATGCACACATACATGCACGCATATACACATACATACAAACATACATACATACATACATACATAAACACAAGCTTATGCACACACACATGCATGCACACATAGGCTATACATATAACCATACAACCACACTTACATAAATACAAACTTTTGCACACATACATGCACGCACATACATACATACATAAACACAGATAAACACATATAAATATAAACTTAAGCACACGTACATGCACGCACTTTCATGCATAAATAACCTTATATAAATGCAAACTTACACACACACACACACACACACACAAAGTTCTTCATTCACTAGTTAGTGTGTCAGTGTACAGTACCTATGTATGTACGTTACTGTATGTGTCTGAACGCATTTAACCGCATGTGTACGTACGAGTGAATGAATGTATGCAAGCACGTACGAGTATGTATGTATGTATGTATGTATGTATGTATGTATGTATGTATGTATTTTGCATTATTCATATTGCCCGTGTTTTTCTCTTCCATTTTCCTTTTATCGTTTGTTTGTCCGTCTCTGCTGCTATCTGTCTGTCTGTCTGTCTGTCTATCTGTTCAGCGGCAATGCATGAACAATTATCTTATTGTGTGTGTGTGTGTGTGTGTGTGTGTGTGTGTGTGTGTGTGTGTGTGTGTGTGTGTGTGTGTGTGTGTGTGTGTGTATACAGGTATAAGAATCCTCGCATTTATCTCTCTCTCTCTCTCTCTCTCTCTCTCTCTCTCTCTCTCTGATGGGTATTGAGATAGTACGGGTGTGAATTGGTGAGGTCAATTAGGAAGGCCCCCACTGTTACCCATAGAGAGAGAGAGAGAGAGAGAGAGAGAGAGAGAGAATGACAGGTGGGAAGGAGGGGAGTGAATAATGGGTGAGGGAGGGAGGGAGGGAGAGAAGGGAGAGAAAAGTGAGAGTGAGAGAGAGAGAGAGGATTAAGGGTGAGGGAGGAAAGGGAGGGGGAGATGGAGGGAAAGAGATTAGGAGGAAATGGAGAAGGGTGGGAGAGAAAGGAGGGAAGGGGGTGTGAACCGGAGGGGTGATGTGAAGGAAGTGATGAGGGGGAAAAAGGGTGGAGAGAGAGAGAGAGAGAGAGAGAGAGAGAGAGAGAGGTAAAAGGTACCAGTTCGTCAGGATACCACAAGCAACTAATGGTACAGGTAAGAGTAAGGTTAATGGAACAGGTAAAGCGGTACACCATTTGACCATTTAAGCCATATACCACCATAACCACCACCACACATACACCACCATAACCACACCATAACCACCACCACACATATACCACCACAACCACCACCATAACTACCATAACATTCCACACTACCATTCCATTAACTACCATCCCTTCCACCGTAGACGCTACTTTTTATCTTCTTCATCACCTTCTATCGTTACTGGTTAATACTCGTCATCTTCTTTTTCTGCTTCTTCTTTGATTTTCATCTTCTACAACTACTTCCTCTTCTTTCTGGTCTTGTTCTCCTCCTCCTCCTCTTCTTCTTCTCCCTCCTCTTCCTCCTCCTCGTCCTCCCCATCCTCCTTGTTTTCCATTCCGTCCCAGCCCACCTTTCCTTCCCATCATCCTCTTTCATTACCACTCAATCACCTCTTCCATCCCACATAATTACTGTATTGATGACATTCTTTCTCCTTTCCGTTCCATCCCGCCCAGGCATCTTCCCTTTCCATTAAAAACCCTTCCCATCACCACCACACCCACCCCTTTCACCACCCCCTTCCATTCCCTTTCCATCCGACAAGGGGTCTCTGCTGGTCGGGTGGGTAGAGTAATGCGTTCGTCTCCCAATCATCCAGAGTTGGGTTCGATCCCCGCCGTGGGCAAGCATTTAAGTGTGTGCTACAATATGTGTTTTTACCTGATAGCATCCTGTCAAGGCGCCCTGAATGACATACAGCCGACAGACTCACAAAGCATCCCATTTCCAACCAGCTCCCTAATGCAATAGTTAAGCCGTACTCCCCCAAACACCTCTTCTTAAGCGATTTATTTTGCTTATTACACCTTACTGTCCTTTTCTGTGTGACATAAAGCCTTCCAATATCACCATACCCTGCATAAATAACTGAAAAAGGATATTAACCAGACATTCCAAAAATAAGCCGCTAAGGAAGAGGTGTTAGAAAGCTTCCTTAACCAACGAGAATACTATAAACCTTTCATATACAGAGTTACAGTAGCCTTGTTCTCTCTCTCTCTCTCTCTCTCTCTCTCTCTCTCTCTCTCTCTCTCTCTCTCTCTCTCAGCCCCACGGATCAGTTGCTCTTTACTACCCATAAAACAAGGCTTGAATGTGTACGGCAGAATCCACTTAAATCAGGCATCTACAAGCCGATCGCTAAAATACATCCATTCACTCCCTCCTATGAAAAAAAAAAAAAAAAAAAAAATGTATGCCTTCTATACTTCAACTCTCCTCCTCCTCTTCTTCTTCATCTTCTTCTCCTTCTTCTTCCTCCTCCTCCCCCTCCTCCTCCTTTCCCATCCCATCATCTCCTTTATTAACACCCTTTCCATCTCACAACCCATCCATTCACCTCCCCTCCTTCATCTAATTCCATCCCACCCCATGCTTCCTTCCCATCACCCCCATTTTAGTCTCCCTTCTCCTCTCTCTCCCATTCCGTCCCACATCTCATCCTCCCCTCCCATCATCCCTTCCATCCCACCCTATCCTATTCCACATAGGTTGGTTCTGTTCAATTTGGCTATATCCTGTGCATCAAGGTTAATCTCAATGAACCCAGGCCATCTCTGTTCTATTTTCATCCTCTCTCTCTCTCTCTCCTCTTCCCATCTCCCTATCTCCCTCTTCTCTCCCCTCCTCCCTCTCTCCTCTCTCCTAACTTCCTTCCCTCCTCTCCTCGTCCCCCTCCCCTCCCCCCTTCCATTACCACCTCTCAGTTTGCTTGTGTTATCTTATCTTTATCGCACCTTCTACTTCCCCTCCCTCTCCCCCTCCCCCTCCCCTCCCTCTTTTACACCCTACTGACTTTACTCTCCGCTTCCCCACCTAAACTCTCTCTCTCTCTCTCTCTCTCTCCCTCTCTCCATGTCCCCTTCTCTCTTCCCGTCATCCCACCCCATCTCCCCTGCCTAGCCTCCCTTTCCCCTCCCCTCCCATTCCCTTTCCATACTCCTCTTTCCCCTCCCATCCTCCATTCCCCCATCCCACTCTTTTCCCTTCCCCCTCCTCCTCCCACCCCCTCTCCCTTCCCACTCCCCCTTCCCAGTCCTCCCCTCCCTCCTCCCTCCCTCTTCCTATCTCTGTCACTCTCTCCCTCACCCCACCTGTTTCCATCTCAGAGCTTTAACTTATCCAGCCTCTCTCTCTCTCTCTCTCTCTCTCTCTCTCTCTCTCTCTCTCTCTCTCTCTCTCTCTCTCTCTTTCTCGTTAATTTCTTGGATATTTTCTCATTTCTAGGTCTCTCTCTCTCTCTCTCTCTCTCTCTCTCTCTCTCTCTCTCCCTCTCTCTCTCTCTCTCTCGGATGGAATGAGACCGGACCACTACCAGCTAATAGGTCCGCTGGTCGTAAACTTCGGTCCTGTCTCCACCACTTATCTCCACCACTCCACCATCCTCCATCACCACCATTTCTACCTTCTCCAACTTCTTTAACCACGCATCTCCACCACTACACATAATCACCATCATCTCCACCACAGCACATAATCACCATCATCTCCACCACAACACATAATCACCATCATCTCCACCACAACACATTATCACCATCATCTCCACCACAACACAATTACCATCATCACTACAACACAATCACCATCATCTCCACCACTAC
>NC_137007.1:30498712-30513712 GCF_032717465.1 Coenobita brevimanus | reverse complement strand
CAGAGTAGGGGGGAGACTGGATGGCTCGGTGGGTTCAGTGTTGGCCTTACATTCGAAAGACGGTCAGAGTTTGTGAAAGGTAACGTCTGTCCTCAACAATCTCATAACCTAAACCTACACCACACCACTGCCTACTTCACCTGTCTTCTGTCTCACCGTCTGTGCCTACTCATAAATGCTCATGACTTTATCCTGTTTTAATCAGGGCAGGATGTCAAGGAGGAAGGAAGGAAGGCAGGAAAGATTAGATGGAAGGAGGAAGGGAGGTAGGAACACATACGGAGGGAAGAAAAGTTGTGTAAGGAGGGACAGAAAGAGTAAAGAGGAAGAAGGAAACAAAGGAAACACGGTAAAAAATGAGGAAGAAAGTGGGTAGGCAGGGAGGAAAAAAAGATATTCAGATGCTCGTATCGTCTCGCCAAAGCTTATTCATTTTCAAGGGTGAAGTACTTACAGCAGAGGAGATACTTAGCCTACACCGAGTTCTACTTACAAAAGGCAGGAGAGGAGAGGAGAGGAGAGGAGAGGAGAGGATAGGAGAGGAGAGGAGATGGGAGTGGAGAAAAGAGAGATGAGTGAAGAGGCACGAGAAAAGATGAGAGGAAATAGGGAAAAAAAAAAGTCAGAAAAGAGACGAGAAAAGAGAGATGAGGGATGGGAGGAGAGAAAGGTACACAAGAGGAAAGAGAGCATGGAAGAAATGAAAGGGGAAAGAAATGAGAAATGAAGAAACGAGAGGAGAGGACAGATGAGGCAGAAGTTGGAAATGCAAAAAGTGAGATAGAGAAGTTGGCAGAAGAATGAGATGACGAAGGAAAAGAATGAGAGAGAGAGAGAGAGAGAACAGCGTATGGCCTCGATAAAAGTTAAAGAAAAAGAGGGGAGAGAGAGAGAGAAGAGGAAAATGGAGAGAGTGAGAGGGGATGGGGGCAGGGGAAGTAAGAGGATATGTAGAGGAACGAAAGTGGAGGGCAAGTGGAAGGTGGAGGGAGTCAAGGGCTGTGTGAGAGAGAGAGAGAGAGAGAGAGAGAGAGAGAGAGAGAGAGAGAGACAGACAGACAGACAGACAGACAGAGACAGACAGACAGACAGAATGGGGGTAAGGGGGTGGGGGAGTAGGAGGATGTGCAGAGGATGGAAAGTTGAGGGCAAGTGGAAGGTGGAGGGAGTCAAGGGCTGTGTGTGTGTGTGTGTGTGTGTGTGTGTGTGTGTGTGTGTGTGTGTGAGAGAGAGAGAGAGAGAGAGAGAGAGAGAGAGAGAGAGAGAGAGAGAGAGAGAGCAAATTTATCAAAGTGGGAATCGAGTGTAGGATGCATGTAGGAAGTAAACAGGAAGAATTCAGTCAAGATAAATTGTCTGATCTCTCTCCCTCCCTCCCTCCCTCTCTCTCTCTCTCGCTCTCTTTCTCTCTCTCTCTCTCTCTCTATTTCACGCCAATAACCCTCTTCACTAAATCTCTCAGTCTGTTTCTCCCATAACCAAACACACCCCTGCTCTCTCTCTCTCTCTCTCTCTCTCTCTCTCTCTCTCTCTCTCAAGCTAACTAAACCCTGTGAGCTTTATTTTCACTAGCAATGAGCAAAATAAATCGCTAAAGGAAATGTGTTATGACATCTCCCTAGCCATAAGTCCAAATATCTTTTTTATTCTTATTCAAAATGATAATAAAGCACAGAAATAAACCACCACAAATCATGAACTTGAAAAAACTGGAAAAACAAAAATTTCTCGTCGCTCTTGCATCCCTCGACACTATTATTTTATTTTTATTTTTTTCATGAAACTTCTAATTTGAAAACGGAGAAGAAATTAAATAGAACAAAGAAATATATTAAGAAAACTAACAAAGACAAAAATCAAGATTAAATTTGAAAAAAAAAATAAAGGAAAAGGAGGGAAATACAAGGTCAAACAAGGCATACCAAGTGACCCCTCCCCCCCCCCTGCGACCTGGGTATCCATTTCGTGAGCCGGAGTTAAGACGGATGGTGTTGACGGGCCGGGTTGTGTTGTGGACCCCCCCCCCCTCCCAGCTGACCGCGACACCAGAACACCTCGTTAAACACACACAGGTTCCTCGTTAAACACACACACACACACACACACACACACACACACACACACACACACACACACACACACACACACACACCTTGTCAGATTCACAAAATTTTATATCTTGCGTTTTACATACAAATTTCTCGTTGAACATGCAGTGGACTTCTCGACCTGAACACCTGAGAGAGAGAGAGAGAGAGAGAGAGAGAGAGAGAGAGACTGAATGAATGGCAGATGGGTAAGAGTAATAAGTGACGGAGCGGAGATGGAGTGAGAGGACGATGCAGAACGAGAAATAAATTTAGGGATGAAGGAACGTGAATTTGCTGGCTTGTGATGGAACTAAATTAACTCCAACTCCAGGGGATTTTCTTTATTATCATTCATCCTACAACCAGATTTTATTCAGTTTAGGAGAACACCCTCGTAGTGAAGGGGTTAATGAAGGCCATATCTAAACCCTCCAATTCGAAAAATGTCTCCAAATTTTCATATAAACGCATGGGGATTGCAAGAACGAATTATGCAAGAATGAATTATGAAGGGTTTGAAAAGATAATTGCCTCAAGACAAATGTAATTACGGCATTAGTATGGGATTATTTCTGGGAAGGGCAGTAAATTTCACTAAACCAGGTCGGTAATTCGGAGCTCTCTGCAGTTCGGCACCCAATATGGCGTCGAGCGTGACTCCGATACGAAAAGCGGCCCTCGTACCAAATAGCGTAATAACCGTACTCTCCCTCACGCACGCAGCTAAGCCACTTCAATGCGAGCACGTATTTATATTCTAGTATCGTTATTACTAGAAAATTTTAATAAGCTTTGGACAGACTTCTGAAAATGGAGAAGTTAGATACAGGGTCCATTATCCCCTTCCTTACCAGATCCATGGAGAGAACAAGAATAAATTTTAAAACGTCATCAAAAACAAGCGATGAAAAAAAAGAGGTAGATGGACTTTACGAAATCATTATAGCGTAGAAATTTATCACGAAACCCTGCTCCTGACATCCCGTTAATGAGAGATAATGGAAAGCAATAATTCGTTTTGCCCGCCAGCCATAATGTAAACAAACCCCGTAATGGCGGGCGACAGCGTTCGAGTCGGCCGCGATATTTTCTCTTTTTCTCCCCCTCGCCATGATGATAATAATTTCCCGTGTTGACCGTCATTTATCATACCTTGGGAAATAACACTGCTTTTATCTTTATGTTTGAAGTGTAAACAAACCTCCTAATGGCGGATAAGAGCGTTCCAGTTGCCTTGATATTTTTCCTCCCTCGCCATTATCACAATAATTTCCCTCGCTGACCGTCACTCATCATCGCTGGGGAAATAACACCGTTTTCATATTTAATTTCGGAGTGTCAACAGCGCCGGAGTGGCCCATTATTATACATGAGGTCTTCTGAAAAATAGCTGGGCGTTTACGTGAATGCCTGAAGAGAAGGAAAATTTATAGGTCCATTACCCCTTTGGAAATTGTCAACAGGAGAATGGAAAATGATGAAAAATGAGCCAGAGTAAAATATGGACAAGTTAATGTGTACTGGGAAAAATTATTAACACTCCCGAATCCCGGTGACTCAGATGCATGAAATCACTTGGTGTTGGTCGAAACAGAGTTGTCGCGACGATGAGGGCGTTGATGAGGACAATATACACACCCTCATGATCCTACATTTTTACCTCAACTGCATCAAATCCTCTGTCCCACCTCCCTCTCAAAAAAAAAAAAAAAAAAAAAAATGAAACGAGAGTATCCCGTACCTCGTCGGTTAAGGAGGCTCCCTAACACCTCTTCCTTGGCGACTTACTTTTGGATATGGGAGGCTAATATCCCTTTGTACGTTGCAGAGTATGGCGATATTGGAAGAATTTCTGTAACACGGAGAAGGACAGTAAGTGCGCGTCCACACGTGTGCTCAAACAAGTGTTGGCAACATGTAAGCAACACAGTAACGAACACGCTGCAAACATGCTGGGAACAGCAGCGTCCAGATCATGTTGGCAACATCATGATGAAGTCTCAGCTGCCTGGTATGGACACACTTATCCCATCACCTCTGCTGCGAGTGATCGAAGCTGCACTGAAACATGTTTGCATACATCTGTCCAAATACTGCTGCAAACATGTTCCCGAACATGTTGCCTGCTGTGTTGCCAATATGTGTTTGAGCACACGTGTGGACGCGCACTAAGATGCAATAAGCTAAATAAGTCGCTGAGGAATATGTGTTAGCGAGCTTTCTTAATGAGAATACGAGCCAAAACTTTTATGAATCCCTTCACAACTGGACATCGTTTCTAAGCTTAATAACACCACCTCTAACAAGCAAGAACAAAATAAAAAAAATAAAAACGTGATGGGATTTGAAGGTAAACAGGTATCAGCCAAATCCCATTACTCGGTGTGGGGTGGAAAATGAGGGGAAATAAATACAAAAAATGGCGCGCCCTTTCCACTGGGGTGTGATGGCTTGCAAATGAAGGTGTCACACGGGAATAATGGCTCTGATGGATGGTGTGGGTGTGGGTGTGGGTGTGTGGGGTGTAGGGGGTGGTGTGTGTGTGTGTGTGTGTGTGTGTGTGTGTGTGTGTGTGTGTGTGTGTGTGTGTGTGTGTGTGTGTGTGTGTGTGTGTGTGTGTGTGTGTGTGTGTGTGTGTGTGTGTGTGTGTGTGTGTGTGTGTGTGTGTGTGTGTGTGTGTGTGTGTGTGTGTGTGTGTGTGTCTGTAGGCTTGCGTGTGGAGGGTGTAAGTGTAGCAGCAGACACAACAAAACATTAATGACACGACTGAAATATGTGGCGCTGAGGTTGGAGAGAGAGAGAGAGAGAGAGAGAGACGTAATGAATGAAGATACCAGTTATGAGTCATTATATTTTGGATAATTTATTTTTTTCACCCCCCAAAAATGCCTTAATAAAAACTGTCTCTAAATGAATGAAAAATAAATAAATGAGAATATAAAAAAGGAGTAAAAATAATAAACAGCGGAATGAAAATAGAAATATGAAGAGAAGGAGAATGAGGAAGAGGAAGAAAGACTATATACTGAGGTGGAGGGGGAGAGAAGGTAGGGGTGAGGGAGAGTGGAAGGAAAGAGAGAGTGTGAGGAGGGATGGAGGGAGGTAAAATCTCAAGATGGTGCCTCCCACTTGAGGTGTTGCTTTAGTGCCCCTCTCTCCTTCCCTCCATCCCTCCCTCCGTCCCTCCCTCCTTCTCTACCTATCGGCCCACTTACCTTCCCCTCCTTCACTAATTTTCTCCTTCCTTCTCTATCCACTTGCCGTCCTCCTTCTTTCCTTTTCCTTTTCCTTCCCTCTTTCCCTTCCTTCTTTCCCTACCGCTTCATTGCCTTCCTTCTTTTCCTCTCTCTTTACTCTTCCTTATTCTTTCTCTTCCTCATAGTCTCAACACAGTCCTTCTCTTCCATAACTCCACCTCCTGTTTTCCTTCCTTCCTTCTGTCTACCCTTCATTCATTCATTCACTCTTTCTTTCCTTCTTCCTTTTTTCTTCCTCGCAGTACATTTACCCTGCCATCCATTCTTTACTAATTCCTTTATTTCTTTCTTCTCTCTTTCATTATCCCCACTGTAACTCCCTCACTAGCTCACTATTCTCTCCTTGTTTCTCTCTCATCCCTTCTCCCCTTCCTTTCCACCTTCCCTACCTCACTTTCCCCCCTTGTATCTTCTTTCCTCTCCTGCTCGCCTCTCCCTCCCTCCTTTCCTCCTTCACTTGTCCTTCCTTGCGTCCTTCTCTCCCTCCTTCCCTCTCTCCCTTCCACTATCTGAACAAACTTCACTCCATCTTCCTCACTTTCTCCTTTCCCTCTCTCCCTTCCTCCCTCCATCATTTCCTCCCTCTCCCGTTCCTCCTTCTCCGTACCCACTTTCCCTCCCCCCTTCCCTCCCTCCCTCACTCCACCCTCTCGATTCTTATCTCCCTTCCTCCCTCCCTCCCTCAAATCATACCACGAGGACCTGTCAGAAAGAGAGAGAGAGAGAGAGAGAGAGAGAGAGAGAGAGAGAGAGAGAACTGTTGGACAAGCTCATAAATATAGGATTGGCAGACAGACAGAAAGACATGTGTAAACATTGAGAGAGAGAGAGAGAGAGAGAGAGAGAGAGAGAGAGAGAGAGAGAGAGAGAGAGAGAGAGAGAGAGAGAGGTAAAGTTATTGGGGTGAGAGGGTGGTTGAAAGGTATTTAAGTAGGTAAGTAGTCTTAAGTAGATTGGAAGGAATGCAGGGATAAGTATGCAGGTAGGTAGGTAGGTGGGTAGGAGGGCTCGTTGGTTTATATGTAGGTAGGTAGGTAGGTAGAAGGTAGGTAGGTAAGTAGGTAGGTAGGGAGGTAGGTAGGGAGGCAGGTAGGTAAGTAGGTAGGTATGTCGGGAGGTAGGTAGGTAGGTAGGTAGAAAGGCAGGTAGGTAGGTATCAGAGAGCGGTCAATCCAACAGCCTATAATCAGTCTGGAAAGGATTAATAGGTTAGTAGGTGCGTAAGTAGGTAGGTAGGTAGGAAAGTCGGTAGGCAGGCATTAGGGCAAATCTTACGAGCAGGAGTAAGTAAAGGGAAGGGAGTAATTACTTTGGTAGGGAGGGAGGGAGGGAGGGAGGGAGGGAGGGAGAAGGAAGGAAGGAAGAGAAGAGACTAGAAGGTAGATAGGTATGTAGGCAGGTAGGTGGGTGGGTGGGTAGGTAGGTAGGTAAGTAGGTAGGAGGGTAGGTAGCTATGTAGGTAGGTAGGTAGGTAGGTAAGTACGAGAAGTAGGGAAATAGATCCGTAAGTGGAGAGATAATGGAGGAAACGGAGGGACAATGGAGGGAAATGGAGGGTCAATGGAGGGAAGTGGAGGGACAATGGAAGGAAGTGGAGGGTCAATGGAGGGAAATGGAGGGTCAATGGAGGGAAGTGGAGGGACAATGGAAGGAAGTGGAGGGTCAATGGAGGGAAGTGGAGGGTCAATGGAGGGAAATGGAGGGTCAATGGAAGGAAGTGGAGGGTCAATGGAAGGAAGTGGAGGGTCAATGGAAGGAAGTGGAGGGTCAACGGCGGGAAGTAGAGGGTCAATGGAGGAAAGTGGGGGGACAGTGGAGGGAAGCTGAGGGATAATGGAGGGAAGTGGAGAGATAATGGAGAGAAAATGGAGAGACGTGGAAGGATAATGGAGGGGTGGAGCAAAGTTCCTCCACTAGTAGAGGTGTTCCCTCCACGTCACTCTACTATTGATTGTTTCAAAGGTCAGTTGAGTTTCTCTCTCTCTCTCTCTCTCTCAAATTAACTATGGCTCGAGTCTTGTCTAAAAATTGGCTTCTCTCTTTTTTCTTCCTCGACCTCCTCCTCCTCCTCCTCCTCCACTTTCTTACTCCTCATTAAAGCAATATTATTTTTACCTCTCCATCCTGTCACTCGAGTTCTCTCTCTCTCTCTCTCTCTCTCTCTCTCTCTCTCTCTCTCTACCTGCCTACCTACCTACCTACCTACATCTGCGCATACAGGTATTTTAGTTCTCTCTCTCTCTCTCTCTCTCTCTTACACACACCTACCACCATCACCAAAACTACCACCATCCATCCATTCACCAACCAACATTCATTCTCACCTACCCAGCCAACCAACATTTTCCCAGACCACAACTACCACCATCGCGTCAACCACCATTTACACACAGTCAGTCTCACGCCCTAATGGTTGATCTTTATCTGATGGTGGTAGTTGTGGTTGTTTGGAGGGCGGGATGGTGGTTGCTGAGAGTAATTTTAATGGTTGTGGTGGTGGTGCTAATGGATGTAGTTGTGGTGGTAGTTGTAGTTGTGGTGGTTATGGTACTGGTGGTGGTTGTGGTGACTGTTGTGGTTGTGGTGATGGCAGTAGAGTGGCTTTGTGGTAGCGATGGTAGAAACGATGGCAGAAATAACAGTAATGGTATGGTAGTAATAGTGGTAGAAATGGTAGTAATAACTGAAGTTACTAAAGATGTTAGTAGTAGTAATGTTGGTAGTGGCATAAATGTTGGTAGAGGGAGTAATGCTAGAAGTCGTAGTAATGTTGGTAGTGGTAGTAATAGTGGTAGTAATGCTGGTAGTGGCATAAATGTTGGTAGAGGGAGTAATGCTAGTAGTCGTAGTAATGTTGGTAGTGGTAGTAATAGTGGTAGTAATGTTGGTAGTCGCATAAATGTTGGTAGAGGGAGTAATGCTGGTAGTGGTAGTAATGTTGGTAGTGGTAGTAATAGTGGTAGTAATGTTGGTAGTCGCATAAATGTTGGTAGAGGGAGTAATGCTGGTAGTCGTAGTAATGTTGGTAGTCGTAGTAATGTTGGTAGTGGTAGTAATAGTGGTAGTAATGTTGGTAGTGGCATAAATGTTAGTAGAAGGAGTACTGCTGGTAGTTATATTAATGATGGTAGTTGTAGTAATGCTAGCAGTGGTAGTAATGTTGGTAGTGGTATAAATGTTGGTAGTGGTGGTTGTTGTCATTGTTGTAGTGCCTCCTTTATGTGTCTTGTGAATAGTCTCCCCTCCACCCCTCCCTTACCCCCTCCCTTCTTTTCTTCTCCCTTATTCTTTTCCTCCCTCCCTCCTCACACCTCCCTCTCTCCTCTCTACGGTCTCCTTTCATCTCTTCTTCCCTCCTTCTCTCTCCCTGCCTCTCATTTCCTACCTTCTTCCTCTTATTTCCTTCTCTTCGTTATATCTTCCTTCTTTCTCCTTTCTTATTCTCTTCCTCCCTCCCTCAGGTATCTTTTTTCCCCAACGCTTTCTTTCTCTCTTCTTTCCCTCCTTCCTTCCTTCCCACATCTTTCCCTCCCTCCATCCTTCCCTGCCTCCTCCTTCTCTTCCATCTTCCTTCCCTCCTTCCCACCCTCCCTCCTCTTTACCTTCCTCTTACCTTTCTCTTCCCTCCCTTTCTTTCTCCCTCCCTCATACCCTTTATCTTCTCTCCTTCCCTCCCTCCCTCCTCTCTACTTTTCTCGCATCTTTCTACCTCCTCTCTTCCTCTCTCCCTCCTTTCCTCTCTCCCTACCTCCCTCCTTCCTTCCCTTCCTCCCTCCCAACCTTCCATTCATTTTTCCCATTCATTCCACCTTCACTTCCTGCCTTCACTTCCTTCCCACGCTTCACAGTTCCTTTCTTTCCTCCTCTCTCTCTCTCTCTATCTATCTATCTATCCATCTATCTACCTATCTATATTTATCCATCTATCAATCTCTATCTATCTATCTCTAACTGACATTCTCTTCATTTTCTTAATTTTCTACTTCTCCCTCCCCATGTCTCTCTCTCTCTCTCTCTCTCTCTCTCTCTCTCTCTCTCTCTCTTCCATCACACACTTTCTCCCTCTCACGTATCTCATTTTTCCTTTCCGCTTTCTCCCCCATTCTACTTTCTCTCACTTTTTTTGCTCCATCTCTAAATTATCCCTCTTTTAATTATTAATTTTTATACCTATTTTCCTTCTTCCTCTTCTCCCTCCTCCTCCTCCTCATCATCATCATCATCATCATCATCATCATCATCATCACCATCATCATCTTCCTCTTCTATTTTTCATTTTTCTTCCTGTTATTATTATTATTATTATTATTATTATCATTATCCGAATCCTCCTCTTCTTCCTGCTCCTCCTTTCCTTCCTTCCTTCCTTCTTCTTCCTCCATCTCCTCCTCCTCCTCCTCCTCCTCCCCTTCTTCCAGTCTGTATCTAATGTCTCCGTGAGGGTAAGTTAGTCACGGAGTTCTCCTTCTTTCCTTCCTTCCTTCTTTCCTTCCTCACCTCGCCTCCTCTCCTCCCTTTCCTCCTTCCATTCATTTTGTCTTCAATTCTCTCTCTCTCTCTCTCTCTCTCTCTCTCTCTCTCTCTCTCTCTCTCTCTCCATCCTGCCCCAACCCCATCCATCATCGCCCCATCCACCCATACATGAGAGCAAGTGTTCCCATCCCTTCCAGTTCTATTCATCAATCCCTCTATTCCCACACTCTATCCCCACACTCTCTCTCCACACTCTATCCCTACCCTCACTCTATCTGCACACTCTCTCTATTCCCACACTCACTCTATCTCCACACTTTCTCTATCCCCACACTCTATCTCCACACTATCTCCACATTCTCTCTCCACACTCTGTCTATCCCCACACTCTCTTGATCCCCAAACTCTCCCCACTCTCTCTCTTCCCATCCATTCCTTTTTCTCCCCACCCATCCCTCCTATTCCAGTCTATTTTTCCATATTCTTACTTTATTTTGACTCTTCCATACTATCCTTCCCACCTACCCTATCCTTTCCTCTCCTAGTCAGTCTCTACGTATGCTTGATCGTATTACTGTTCATTCCTTCCTTCTAGCCTATGCCGTCCTATCCTATCCTTCTCTGTTCTATTCCATCCTAATCTATCCTTGTCTATTTCTATTGGTGCTCTTGTTTCTGCCTAGTCCTTCCCATCCCTTCCTCCTTTACCATCCTATCCTCTCCTCTTCATTCTCTATCCCATCCTATCCTTCTCCATTCCATTCCATCCTATTCTATCCTTGTCTATTTCTATTTCTGCTCTTGTTTCTCTCTGTTCCTTCCCATCCCTCCTCCCTTTCCCATCCCATCTTCTATTCATTCTCTATCCCATGCTATCCCACTCTATCCTAAATATTCTACATCTATTTTTGCATACGACTAACTATCCCTACCAACCCTTTCCTTTCCCTGCCTATCTTTGCATGTTTTTGTTTGTCCCAAATGTAGGGGGAAGGAAAGATGGGACGAGAGTGTGGAGGAAGAAAAGCAAGGAGGAATGGGAGAGAGAGAGAGAGAGAGAGAGAGAGAGAGAGAGAGAGAGAGAGAGAGAGAGAGAGAGAGGAGGAGGAGGTAATGGAGCAGAAAGAAAGGTGGAAGGAAGAGAGAAAGGGAAAGAATGAGGAATGAAAGAGAGAAGGGGAGGAAAATATGGTGTGTGTGTGTGTGTGTGTGTGTGTGTGTGTGTGTGTGTGTGTGTGTGTGTGTGTGTGTGAGGGGGTGAGGGAAGGAGAGAACATAAATATGTGAGAAAAAGAGGGAAGAAGAGAAGTTAGTCAATGAATATAAATTTTGAAGATGTTTAGAACAAGATTTCAGCCCTGCCGTAATGTAGTGGTAGTTGTGGTCGTTTAGTTAGTGGTGGTAGTGGTAGATGTGGTGGTGGTCGTCGTAGCTGATAGTAGTAGTAGTAGTAGTAGTAGTGGTGGTGGTGGTAGTAGTAGTAGTAGTGGTAGTAGTAGTAGTAGTAATAGTGGTGGTGGTGGTGGTGGTAAACCGTGGTACAAGCAGCGGTAGTGGGGCAGCGGTAGTGGTGATAGTGGCAGTGATAGGGTAATGGTGGTAATTGTGGTAGTGGTGATAAAGGTAATGATAGCAGTGATAATGGTAGCATTAACGGTAGCCTAATGGTGGCGAGAAGTGTGGCAGTGATATTTACAGAAAGTTTATGGTAGCAGGAGTATTAGTGGTGGTGGTAGTGAAAATACAGTAGTTGTAGTAGTAATTATAGTAGTAGTAGTAGTAGTGGTAGGTATGGTCGTAGTAGTAGTAATACAAGTAGCAGTAGTAGTAGTGGGTATGATGAACGGTGGTAGTAGTAGTAGTAGTAGTAGTAGTAGCAGCAGTAGTAGTAGTGGAAGCAGTAATGGTAGTGGTGAGGGTGGCTGACCTTAATATTGGATGGGTGTGAGCATGCAAGAATTCTCTCTCTCTCTCTCTCTCTCTCTCTTGCATGAAAATTGTATAAATAAATGAAACAGCTTTACACATCACTCCTTCACTATGATAATTCTCTAACACATCACCCCTTCACTACGATAATTCTGTTTTATTTTTATTATTATCCTTAACCCCTTCACGACGACGATCTATTATTTATTCCAATCTCATTACTAACCAATGATTTTACCCAACACTATAATTTAGATATATAAAAAAATTAATCAATCAGGGAAAGTTCTTAAGGTCATCTCTAGTTCATTCAAAGTCTCAGGTAAGAAAAATAAAATCATATATATTAAAAAAAAAAATCAATCAATCAGGAAAAGTTGTTAAGGTCATCTCTAGTCCATTCAAAGTCTCAGGTAAGCAAAATAAAAATCATATGGAGAAAGAAGGAATATTATTAAAACACCTCCTCGTCGTGAAAGGGTTATAATTTACCTGTATGAAAATTTCTGAAGCAGGTGAGGTCCAGAGAACGTACACTCAGCCAAAAAAATATCGGCCATTACGTACCAATATGAAACACGGACGAAGGGTTGTGATATAAAGGTGCAGCCTGTGATTATAAGTGCAAATATTATCCTTGGTCATTATTACAACAAAAACTTTCGCTCATTTTCACAACCATCGATCCCCAGCTGTGCGATACGTTCTGGGCTGACCGTACTATTGTGGGCACTCCATTACGATACATTACGGGAGAGTGAACGATAACTTTTGAAACTCACTGATAGCTCTTCGGGACCCAGAACAATTTTTCTGGATATTGTGTAAGAGTTTCATAATGGTTCGTCTTTAAAGTGACGCAATATTTCTGCCCGCGACTATACCTGGTTAGTAAAGACCTCGTTCGGTTAGGAAGGTTACTAACACCTTTTCCTTAGCGATTTATTTTTGGAAAGAGTTAGTTAATATAATTCTGTACACAATATTGTTCCCTTCAAGCAAAAATAAAAACAAGATAATGGAGAGCAAACTATCCGTTCGTTCCGAGATGTATGGACATTGAGTTAAAAAGGGCATGACTGACGTGAACGCTTTTGACTCTCACTTGCTGACCATGAATATTTATAAAAGCAGATTTCCTTTTTTTTTCTTTTTTTTTTTAGTTTAATAAAGAGGCTGAATATGCCATTTTAGAGCTCAAGTCGTAAAGATAAAAACAAAACCCAAAATAACTCGCCACTTTCCACTTCCCTTTACGACCCCCTCAAAAATAATGGGGCAATATCCAAACAAAAGGAAGAAAAGAAAATATTGTTGGAGAAGTCCCAGGATATATATATATATATATATATATATATATATATATATATATATATATATATATATATATATATTCTCTTATATTCAATTATAATGAGCAATGTTATAGCCATATAAATTTTCTCTATCTCATACACGTCCAAAATATAAATTCCTAAAATCTATCCATCTATATCTATTGCCAGACGCCATAATCAAAAAATGAAAAAAAAAAAGATTTATATTGTTTTTGCTTCCGTTAATTTATGCTTACTTTTTTTTTCTTTTTTCAATACTTCTTTTACTCCAGTACAGTCTTCCTTATACCTATACTCATGTACGACTGATAGCCAGAGGACTGGAGGGTGGGGGAGAGCCTTCTAGTTTGCCTACCTGGGGAGAGATTTCTAATTTGTCTACCTGTACTCAAACTCCTGTGATAAGAGCGCAAGATTTGGCTATTTACAAAGAGCCGTAAGGTCTGTGTAATCTGTGTAACACCTCTCTCTCTCTCTACTCACCCATCACCGTCACAGGAGTGCATGACAACTTACCTGGAAAAAAGAAAGAAAAATAAATGTTAATTGTGAGAATGTTTATGTACACCGTCACCTTTTTACTTCACAATTCTCTCTCTCTCTCTCTCTCTCGTGACCACTACCATTGGGGAATGAATGGCGCCCGCATTACTACGCTACCACCATCCCTACCACAACTACTGCCATCCCTACCACAACTACCACCATCCGAACCACAACTATCATCATCCCTGTCACAACCACCTGCCCTACCACAGCTACCACCATTCGCACTACAACTACCAACATTCTACCTAACCTACAACTATCCTTCCCACAACTACAACCATCCTAACCACAACTATCATCATCCCTACCACAACTACCAGCCCTAACATAGCAACCACCGTTCCTAACACAACTACCACCATCGCAACCTCTTCTATCTCCATCACTACCACAATTCCTACCACCATTCCTACCACAATCACCGCCATTCCCACCACAATTACCACAACAATTATCGCTTTGCATCCCACTGCACGCGGCTTAATCTCTCTCTCTCTCTCTCTCTCTCTCTCTCTCTCTCTCTCTCTCTCTCTCTCTCTCTGTTATCAGTCCATTCATCTATCTATCTATTTATCTATCTACCTATTTTCCTATGTCTGTGTCTGTCTGTCGGTCTATATTCTCTCTCTCTCTCTCTCTCTCTCTCTCTCTCTCTCTCCATTTGTCTGCATGTCTGTCTGTCCATACGCATACATTTCTCTCTCTCTCTCTCTCTCTCTCTCTCTCTCTCTCTCTCTCTCTCCGTGGATAAAGACATAATCATTCCTCGAGTCTGATTATCTGTTTGCGTCCGTGCTTTATGTGGCCTATCCGTTTCTGGACATGAAATAAGATGCCCGTTCTCGAGGTTCTGTTGCCAGCATGCACGCTAACACACACACACACACACACACACACACACACACCTTGCTATACTCCTTTTACTCTAAGTTGGTCCAGATTTTCCTTCTTTTGTAACTTTCACGTAGCCCAGTGACGGAAAAATATAATGCTAAGACGTCCATTTCATCGCACTTCTTCGTGACTAGCATCATATTCAATTTTAGGCCAGGTTTGAGTAAAAAAGGTATAGGAAGTAAATTGTAACCCCCCCCAAAAAAAAAAAAAACTGAACTTCACATGAGTATCCGAATTACTGACCTTGGGAACAAACTCTCTCTCTCTCTCTCTCTCTCTTTCCTGTGTCTCAACCGGACCTGTTAAAATTCTGATATACTGCTACTGTGTGTGTGTGTGTGTGTGTGTGTGTGTGTGTGTGTGTGTGTTTTAGAGTCTTGCGTGTGGATGGGGAGGTTTTAAAATGTTTGTTCTACTTCTTTACGCATACTCTCTCTCTCTCTCTCTCTCACACACACACACACACAC
>NC_137007.1:30396212-30493712 GCF_032717465.1 Coenobita brevimanus | reverse complement strand
CCCGTCATAACTTACCTTGGCTCCCCCTCCTTCTCTCTCTCTCTTATCTACCTCCATCTCTCCCCTTCCTCTCCACACAGTCAAACAAACACTTCTTTCCTCTCTCCCTCTCCATCCCCTCTACTTCCCCTCCACTTCATCTCTCCTCCTCCACTTCATCTCTCCTTCATTTCTTCCCTCCACTTCTCAAACTTTCCTCCACCTCTTCCCTCATCACTTTCTCCTCCACCTTCTTAATTTTTTCTTCTCTTTTGCCTCAACACCACTTTTCTTCATTTCTTCTTTTTCCTTCAGTTCTTTTAATTTTCCTCCCTTCCTCTTCTCTACCTCTTCTCATCTCCTCCTTCTCCACCTCCTCCAATTTTTCTCTCCGTTAATCTAGTTCTTTCTCTCTCCCTCCATTTCCTTCTCCCCCTCCCCTTTCTTCTCTCCATCTCCCCGACTTCTTCCTTAATTTCTCTCTTCCAATTCCCAGTTTTTCCTGTTCCTTTCTTTCCAATTCTCTTTCCTTTCCTCTCTTTTCTACTTCTCTCCATCTCCTCCACCTTCTCTCCACTTTCTTTTCTTCTTTCCTCCACCTCTTCTTCTTCTGTCTCCACTTCTCCTCCCTTCCTCCCCCATTCCTATATTTCCCGCTAACTCGTCAAATATTTCTCCCAACTTCTTTCCTCCTCCTCCTCCTCCTCTTCTTCTTCTTCTTCTGCTTCTTCTTCTTCTTCTTCTTCCTCCTCCTCCTTCTCTTTCTCCTCCTCATCATCTTCATCTTTCCTTTTCTTTTCCTTCTCAGTTCCAATTTCATTCCGAATTTCTTCCCTCGAGAGAGAGAGAGAGAGACAGAGAGAGAGAGAGAGAGCCTATCTATCCTCGTATAAAATTTCTCAAACCTCGATAAGTTTTTGCAAATGCCACAGAAAATAGAGAAGGGGAGGGAAGGTGGGAAGGAAGGAAGGAAGGAAGGAGGAAAGGAAGAAAGGAAGGAAGGAGAGAAGGAGAAAGGGAAGGAAGAAGAGGGAGATGAAGGAAAGAGACACAAGGAGCAAGAAGAGAGAGAGAGAGAGAGAGAGAGAGAGAGAGAGAGAGAGAGAGAGAGAGAGACAGTGAGAGAGAGAAAAAATAGGAAAGGAGGGAAAGCAGAGAGACGGAAAGAATGGAGGAGGGATGGAGGAAAGGAAGGAAGAAGAATCAAGTGAAGGAAGAAGAGGTAGGTGAAGGAAGGAGACAGAAGGAGTAAGTAAAGGGAAAGGATGAGGAAAGGAAGGAAGAAGGGGAAACAGAGGTACCGTAAGGATGGGATGAGAAGGAAAGGAAGGAAAGGAGGAGGAAATGATGGAAAGCAATATGAAGCACGGAGGGGATGGAGGGAATGAAGGAGAGGGAAGGAAAAGACGCGGCGGGAGGGAAGGAAAGAAGAAGGGAATGGGAGATATGGGAAGAATGAAAGTGAAGGAAGATGGAAATGAAGGAAAGAGGGAATAAATGGACAGGTGAGAAAAGAAAAGAAAGGAGAGGAAGAGAGGAAAGGACGGAAGGAAAAAAGAAGGAACGAATGAAAGGAAGGAAGGAAGGAAAAAAGAAGGAACGAATGAAAGGAAGGAAGGAAGGAAAAAAGAAGGAACGAATGAAAGGAAGGAAGGAAGGAGAGGTAAGGAAAGGGTGAGGACAATTTACATCAAAACTTCTTCCTCATGTTTTTTTCTGAAGAGGTAAACAAGTGGGAAGGGAGGGAGGAAGGGGGAGGAGAAGGGGGAGGAAAAAGGAAGGGGAGGGAAAGAGGAGGGGGGAAGAAGAGGGAAAGAGTAGGGAGGAAGAGAAAGTGAGGGAAAAAGAGGAGGGAATAGAAAATGGGAGGAGTGAAGAGAAAGGGGTAGGGGAGGAAGAGGGAAGGCAAAGGGGAAGGGAAGGGGAGAAGGGAGGGGAGAGATGGAAGGGTAAGGAAAGGGAAAAGGAGAGCAATGAGGGATTAAGGGAAGGGGAGAGAAGAGGGAAGGGAGAGAAGAGGAGGAGGGGAGAGGAAGAGGAAGGAAGAAGAATACAGAAAAAGGAGGAAATTTAAGAGAGGGAAGGGGAGAAAAGAGGATGGGAGAAGGAGGAAGGAAACGGAGGGAGAAAGGGAAAAATAAAAGGAGAGAGAGGGAGGGGAGGGGAGAGAAAAGGAGTGAGGGGGGGAGGGAGAGGCAGCAGAAGAAGTGAGAAGGAAAGTAGTAAGAGAGAACATTCAAAACTTTTCTTCTTTTTTCTCCTCCTTTTTTCCTCCCTTCCTTAACCCTCCACCCTTTCGCTCCACCTTCCCAAGGGTGACATTATTTCTCTCTCTCTCTCTCTCTCTCTCTGCCGAACTAGTAGCAGTGACACTGATACCTTCCTCCCTTTGCTTTTCTCTCCCTTCATCCTCTTTTCCCTTTCTCCTTACCTCCCTCTCCTTCGCCTGCTCTCTCTCCCTTCCTACTTCCGTCTCGCAGTTATTTCTCCTCTCCTCCCTTCCTTCCCTCCTTCCACGCTTCTTTTCTACCTTTTTCCTTTTCTCAACTTCTTCCTTTCTCCCCTCTCCTCCCCCTTCCTTGTCTTTTATCCTCCCTCTCTTCTTTCCTTACGTATGTTCTTCCTCCCTCCTCCCTCTCCCTTTTCTTCTCCCTCCATTCTTTTATATTTTCTTCAGTTTTTTTCCCTCCCTCCACTCCTTCCTTTTCTCTCCCCCTCCCCCCACCCCCATTCACCTCTCCTCACCCCCTAGATGGTAATGTCATAGTGTGGCACACCCCTCCCCCTTCCTTCCTTCCTTCCATCCTTCTTCCTCCCTTCCTTCCTTCTCTATCTCCTCTTTCTTTCTTCCTTCCTTCTCTTTCACTCTCTTGTTCCTGCTTCATTTCGCCTTCCGTTTCATTCATTTGTTTTTCTCCCTTCTTTCCTTCCCTCCTTCTATTCTTTTTTTTTTTCTTTCATTCTTTCTTTCTAGCTCCCCTTCCTTCATTTCCCTCTTCCTACACATTCCTACCTCCTTCCTTCACCAATCCTTCTCTTATTTCACACTCGAGTATTCATCTTTCATCCTTCCTTCTCTCTCTCTCTCTCTCTCTCTCTCTCTTCCCTTCCATCCCTACTCCTCTTCCTACCACCTCCTCTCCCATTCACCCTCCTTCCCTCCCTCCTTCTTGCACTCCCTCCCTCCTGCTGTTCTTCCTTCTCTCCTTCCCTCCCTCCCTCCTGCTGTTCTCCCTTCTCTCCCTCCCTCCCTCCCTTCCCATGTAGGTAACTCGTATACCTATTTTACGTCACGCAGTCTTCACAACTTTACCTCGCTCCCTCTGCGGTTTTTGTCCCTCTCTCTCGCTCTGCAACTACAGCCTGCTCCTACATTAACTCTCTCCTCTCCTTCCTTCATAATTCATTTTTTATCATTTCCTCTTCTCTGTCCTTCCTTTTTTCTTACCCGCCTTTCCTTCTTTCCTCCTTCCTTCCGTTCTTCCTTTGCTCCTTCCTTTATTCATTCATCTTTCCCTATGATCCCTCCTCTCCTGTTTCTCCCTTCCATCCACTCCTCTTTCCATCCTTTCTTCTCCTTCCTACCTTCCTTCCTTCCTTCCTTTCTCCCTCGCTCCTTCCTTCTTTCCTTCACTCCTTCACTCCTCACAAAAGCACACCTCATAGCCTAATTGGTAAACAAATAAAGCCCCGCCCCTTCTCCCCATACGAGGCGCTGATTGGCTGACTGAAGTGTGTGTCAGCCAATTAGAAGCAAGTGTGTTTTAGATTATTATGAGAGAGAGAGAGAGAGAGAGAGAGAGAGAGAGAGAGAGACAGAGACAGACAGACAGACAGACAGACAGAGACAGACGGAGAGACAGACAGACAGACAGTGGAGTGAAGGGTGAGGGGGTGAAAGGGGGAAGGTGTACGAAGAGGAATAGATAGATAGACAGATACATAGACAGACAGACGGACAGACAGACACTGATAAATACACAGGCATAGACAGACAGATAGATAAATGGACAGACAGACAGATAAACACAGACAGACACAGAAGCAGACAGACTGATAGATAGATGGACATAGAAAGGATAAATATATAGTTTGAGAGAGAGAGAGAGAGAGAGAGAGAGAGAGAGAGAGAGAGAGAGAGAGAGAGAGAGAGTAGCCAATGCTGTATTTTTCATGGCTGTGGAAGAATCTAAGGTCAGAGAGAGGTGGCTTCTCTGTTCCTCTCTGTTGTTGTTCTTTTCTCTTGACCTTTTCATTACGGTGCCTTTACTTCATTCTAGCGGAGGGGGAGAGTGGGGAGGGGAGGGGAAGGGGAGGGGAAGAGTGGGAGTGGGGAGGGAAGGGGGAGAGAGAGATGGGGAGGGATAGAAGGGGTAGGGAACTGTCAACAACCACTGTCTTCTGTTTCATTGTCTGTGCTTTGTCTCTGCACCTTCCGACTAATCTCTTTTACGAGAGAGACAGACAGACAGACAGACAGACAGACAGACAGGGGAGTCACGGATCTTAACTTACAATCATTATCCTCTCTCCCTCTCTCTCTCTCTCCCTCCCTCCCTCTCTCTCTCTCTCTCTCTCTCTCCTCTGAGTCGTGTTTGGACTAAAACTGATTGCTATACTACCTTTACTCTAACCTGGCCCAGCTTGTCGTCCTTTTGCAGTCAATTTCACTTAGCTCAGTGGCAAACAAAAGGACAATACTGTAGCTCTAATTCCTTCCATAGCACTTCTTCGTGACTAGCATCATATTTGAGTGTTAATCTGTTACAACTCAGCATTGAAGATGGAGAGATGGCAATTTTAGACCAAGTTAGAGTAAAAAGAGTATAAATAAGCGTAAAACAGCCTCCTTAATGTTAATCTCTCACTGATTCCATGGGCGCCAGTCGTGAGCAGTGGCCATTATGATCATTTATATCTGATGCCAAAAAAAAATAATAATACGCAAAGAAACACATAATTTTCTTACCTACAAAATAGAGGAAGTTTCTCTACTTTTTTTTTTTTTTTAATATAGGCGATTTGTTAACACCAAAATGAAATGTGGTCAGCCATGTATAAAAGAAATCCTGTAAAAATAGACTCGTGTGTGTGTGTGTGTGTGTGTGTGTGTGTGTGTGTGTGTGTGTGTGTGTGTGTGTGTGTGTGTGTGTGTGTGTGTGTGTGTGTGTGCCAAAATGAAATGTTGTCAACTATGTGTAAAAGAAAATCCTGTAATAGCATACTCGGGTGTGTGTGTGTGTGTGTGTGTGTGTGTGTGTGTGTGTGTGTGTGTGTGTGTGTGTGTGTGTGTGTGTGTGTGTGTGTGTGTGTGTGCGCGCGCGCGCCAAAATGATATGTTGTCAACTATGTGTAAAAGAAAATCCTGTAATAGCATACTCGTGTGTGTGTGTGTGTATGTGTGTGTGTGTGTGTGTGTGTGTGTGTGTGTGTGTGTGTGTGTGTGTGTGTGTGTAGAAAGATATATAGTAAAATTAGACAGACAGGTAGATAGATATAGATGTATAGAAAGATTTAGACATATAAAGAGAGGATTTTTGCTAGACATCACACATAGGGATTGAACAACGTGCATATATCGTATAAAAAAATGCAAAATAATCTTACTTTTAATCTTAATGGTAGTTGGATCCAAGCTGACATTAGTGGTAGTAGGATTCAAGCTTATACTAATAGCAGTAGGATCCAAGCTTAGTGCATCAATCAGCTTTATCACATACTAAGCTTAAAATAATGGGTATTGCCTATCTCTAATGTAATCTATCTAATCCACCCACCCAGGCAATGAGTTCAGGGTACTGGGTTTACTCTCTCTCTCTCTCTCTCTCTCTCGTTCTTAGCTACCATCCTCCCTACCAACTTACGTACCGGTACCTACCTTCCTACCTCGCTCCCTACCTACCTACGAACTAGTTTCCCACACACGCATCTACTTACTAAACATACCTATCTCCCCGCCTTTCCCCTCCCCCCGAACCCCCTTACTTTCTCTTCCCTCCCCCACTCCCCTTCCCTCCCCTCCCTTCCCCTCCCTCCCCCCAACTACCACCAACATTCATTCAGACCTCTTGTGAATGGATACTCCACCCCTCCTCCTTCCCCTCCCCTCCCCTCCCCAATCCTGTCACCCACCTACAACGGATGACTGTGGAGTAGGAGGGGGTAGAGGAGGAGGTAGGGGAAGGGGGAAAGGGGAGGGGAGGATGTATATGTGTCAGTAAAGGAAGCAATTGATTGGGAGTGTGTGTGTGTGTGTGTGTGTGTGTGTGTGTGTGTGTGTGTGTGTGTGTGTGTGTGTGTGTGTGTGTGTGTGTGTGTGTGTGTGTGTGTGTGTGTGTGTGTGTGTGATATCTGGCCACACGCTGTACTTGCCTACAAATATCTCCTTTCGGCCTACCTACAAGTCGTACCTACTATCCTACCTACCGACTTACCTAAAAAATTTCCCACCTGCCCATCTATTTACTAAACCTATCCGTCCAGCTGTCCTACTTACAAATCTACTTACGGTATCAACCATTTACCCAAATACATATTAACATACCTACGTCCCTATTAATCCACCTACTTACATACCTTCCGACTTACCTATACCTACATACCGACCTACTTACCAACCTACACAACTATATGAATGACTACACACGTACTTACTTACCCACCTGCCTGCTAACCTACCTACTCGTCTACCTACCTACCTACCTACCTACTTACCTATCTCCAACCTATTTACCCATCTACCAACAAAAACATCACTACCTACTTACACACCCACCTACCTACCCAATTACCTACGTACCTACCAACCTACTGTATAATCACCGCCCACCTACCTACCTACCTACAGGTCTACTTACCCAGCTGGACGTCTTAAACAGCCGACAAATGCATCGACAAACATCATTTACCCTGGACCAACTCTCTCTCTCTCTCTCTCTCTCTCTCTCTCTCTCTAAGATAAAGCGATTATAGAGATAGATAGATAGACAGATAGATAGATAGACAGATAGACAGACAGATCGGTAGGTAGGTAGGTTGGAAGATACTGTAGATAAACACAGACAGACTGACTGACAGAGAGAGAGAGAGAGAGAGAGAGAGAGATGGTGGGGAGGGGGATGAGGAAAGGAAATGAAAAACTAAGGATGTTTGGAGAGAAGGAAGGCAAATAGAGGAGAAGAGGGTAATGAGGAAGGATGAGGGGAAAGGGAGAGACGAGAGAATTAGGACAAGGAGAAGAATAAGAAGAAACAGATACATAGAGAGACAGGAAGACAGAGAAACAGAAAGACAGACAAATACACAGACAGCTTAACAGATAGATAGACAGATAGACAGACAGATAAAAAGGCAGAGACATGCATACAGAGATACCTACATACACCTTGACAGATAGACAGACAGAGAGAGCGAAGGAGGGAGAGAGGGAAGGAGAGAGAAAGAGACAGAGAGGGAGAGAGGGAGGGAAGGACAGAGACAGAGAGAGGGGGGAGGGCGGGGGGGACAGTTGTTAGCGTTATCTGTGTGTTATCAGCTGAAGGGCGAGCACAAGCACTCCTTATCAGCACAGGTGGCCACTCTAACAGCTAAGGCCGGGTTATCAAGGGCCATACGCCACTCCTGGGGGCTAGGACTACGGCTGGGGCTAGGACGGGCTAGGAAATTGGACTAGGACGAAGCTGGGGCCAAGGAGGACTAGGAAATTGGGCTAGGAATAAAGGATAGGGAAGTCACTAAAACCACTACCACTATCATCATTACTACCACCACCATTATCCCATCGCAACTACCACCAATACCACAACCACCACCATCATCCCACCGCTACTACCACAACTTCCACCAGCATGGCACCCCAACTACCATCAAGACAAAAACCACCACAACTACCATCACCCCCACCACAACCACCATAGTCACCACACCACCACCACCACAGCTACCATCCCTACCACGTCAGCGCTCCTTGGATCGAAAGAGTATCATTGATTTACAAAGGGAAGATGTCAGGCTCTCTCACTCTCTCTCTCTCTCTCTCTCTCTCTCTCTCTCTCTGTTCACTTCTTCAATATCATCATCATCATCATATTTCTTTTCTTCCTCTTCTTCTTCGTCTTCTCTTTTCTTCATTTTCCCTTCCCCTTCACTTATTTTTTTTCAATTTTTCTCATTACATTTTTTCCTTTTTCCTTCCCCTCTCTTTTTCCTTTATTCTCTCCCTCCCTCTTTCCCAATTCCCCATCCCCTCACCCTCTTATCAACTCTCATTAGCATACCTCTCTCTCTCTCTCTCTCTCTCTCTCTCTCTCTCTCTCTTCCCCGTGACTCACTGGTCACCTCAATGAGGACTTTATGTGCGTGTCCGTGTGTGTGTGTGTGTGTGTGTGTGTGTGTGTGTGTGTGTACCTGCCTGAGTCACCTGTCTCTAATTAACGGAGTCACACCTTTACCTGTGCCTAATATGGGTGTCTTATCCTACCTCTGTCCATCCTGCCTCTTCCCTGCCTCAGCCCACCTCTCTTCTCCCCTACCTCACCCCACCTCTCCTCTCCCCTGCCTCATCCCACCTCTCCTCTCCCCTGCCTCACCCAACCTCTCCTCTCCCCTGCCTCAGCCCACCTCTCTTCTCCCCTACATCACCCCACCTCTCCTCTCCCCTGCCTCACCCCACCTCTCCTCTCCCCTGCCTCACCCCACCTCTCTCCTATCCTGCCTCACCCAATCTTGGCTAACCCTCTCATTGCCCTCTGCCTCACCCTTTCTCCGCCCTGCCTGACTCACCCCTCTGCTCTTCTTAGTTTCCTTCTCTACCTCCCTTCACCTTGCCTCACCCTTTTCTCAACCCTGCCTACCTCTCCTCTCTTCTCCTCTGCCTAACCTCCTTGTTCTGCCTTTCCCTCTATCCTGCCTTACTCCTGCCTTGCTACTTAACACTACTACCTCACCTCCTTCTCTGCCTCTCCTTCCTCCACCCCCCCAACCTAATCTTCCACTTACATCCAGCAATACACGTGCCTTGCATCTCTCTCTCTCTCTCTCTCTCTCTCTCTCTCTCTCTCGGTGCACCTGTCCAACCTACCTCATCCTTATTCCACAGCCACGCCCTGCCTCACCTGTTCTGCCTCGCTAATCCTGCCTCACCCTCCCTGCGTCAACTCTCCTGCCTCACTCTTCCCTTCTCAAGGAGTTAAAGTGGTTGGAAAAGGAGTCTGCTGTTTGATAGGACGCGCGTACGACCCCAGGAAACAGTGATGATTTTCATATCGCTACACTTGAATTCACTGATCATCTACACGACCCACCAACACGTAAAATAAAATAAAAAAAGTTAATACCAACACATCAGTCCTGCAAAAGACAGTTCTAGCATGTGTTCAGTAAAGATGGTGGGTATTAGCGCCGAAATGGTGATATGTGAAAGCGTGAAGCGTGTAGGACTCCTGGGTCTTAGGGATGAACTGCCATGTCTACACCCACCCACACACACACACACACACACACACACACACACACACACACACACACACACACACACACACACACACACACACACACACACACACACTATATTAAAATGTTGTCCCCTTCTTCACTCTGTTTTCAATCTCCTGCCTCACTTCTTCTGCCTCACCCCTCCTACCTTACTCTCCTGCCTCACCCCCTCTGCTTCCTTCTCTCTGCCTCACCTCTCCTGCCTTATTTCCATCCTCACCCCATCTACATCACTCTCACTGCCTTACTTTCCTGCCTAAAACAAGTTATCCTAATTTGTTCTCACTTGCCTCACCCTCCCCACCTCTCCCCTCTCCCCATCTCTCTCCCCTTGCCTCACCCACCCTCCTTCTCCCCCTGCCTCACCCTTTGCCTAACCCGTCCTCCCTTGCCTGTCATGTCCTCTGCCTATCTTGCCTCCCAGATCTCTGTCTAACCCAGCCTTACCCCTTGTCCTACCTGTCTACCTCCATTTGCTGCTGCCTCATTAACGCCTTTCTCCTCGGATTCACGTCTCCCTCCCCCTCCCCCCTCCTCTCTCTCTTTCTCTCTCTCTCTCTCTCAACCTACCCCACCCACCTTATCGAGCACGTTAGGTGGAGTATTTGTGTGTGTGTGTGTGTGTGTGTGTGTGTGTGTGTGTGTGTGTGTGTGTGTGTGTGTGTGTGTAACTCTCATACCTCGATCCATACCCCTGATAACACCGCCAGCACTCGGTATAATCACACCACCCCGATGCGATCAACATGTTACCAGACTTTATTGAATGGCGATACGGCGTTAATACCAATGTTGTTATTATTCCCTGATTTAATATACCAGCGTCATCTCTCTTAATATAATAGAGATATAGGCTTAATACCACTAGCCTCTATTTAATGAATGGAGATACGGTGATAATACCAATTTTATTCCTGTTCTCTGGTGCAACTCATGATTCTTCTCACTGGTCACAGAAAGATTAACACCAGAGGCCTCTCATAACACCGCATGTCCTGGTATAAGACACAACACACAGCTACAAGAAAAGCAGCTCGGGGTAGAGGTGTTAGGAGTGATATAGAGGTAATTCCAACGTGGGATCAACTGTATATAACTCATGACTCGCACCGGTTCGCCTCATTTGCATATCACGTTCATAAGTAAGGGCGTGTTACCTTATGCCTGCTTAATTATGCGTTGATCTCAGTGTGTGATAATGTGTACCTGTGTTATTTGATCCATACTTCATTATTACCTCATTTGCATAGAGTACAGGTAAGTTTGAGCTACGGCTCTCTCTCTCTCTCTCTCTTTCTCTCTCTAACACTTAATTATTACCTCATTTGCATAGAGTACAGGTAAGTTTGAGCTACGGTACTCTCTCTCTCTCTCTCTATTTATCTATCTATCTATCTCTAACACATCTGACTCTGGTTATTAAGTACAAAACCCGTTCCCTACGTTCAATGTTCTACCTACGACACACCAACAGAGAGATGGTTCCACGCAGCCCGAACACGTGATACGCCAACCCTGACATCTCATTCAAATCTGGTGTTATGATGGAGTGTTTTCGTGACATATACCGCTGGGCGATTTATTTTCACAGGTATCCACCCCACCACCACCTCCATCACAGGTATCAGGGAAGTGCTGACTAAGGTACTGTACTTACTTCAAACCTACTGATCAGAGACTTTTTTCATGTAAAGGCCTACAAAGTGTCTTGATTGATCGCTATTTACGACAATCAAGCTTTATATTCGCCTTAATTACCCCCTTCAGTATTATAGCACTAAACCCTTTCAATAACAGCACCAATTAACCCTTTCAATAACAACACTAATTAACCCCTTCAATAACAGAACAAATTAACCCCTTCAATAACAACACTAATTAACCCCCTCAATATAGCACTAATTAATCTTCAATAATTTAGCCCTAATTAACCCCCAGCTAAAGGGGTATTGATGCATGTTTACCAGCTTCTTCCTCCTCTCTTACACAACGCCTCGCCGTCCTCCTCCCCCTCCACGTCCTTCACTCCCTCCATCCCTCCGAGCTCTCCTCTCCCTCCTTCCCCCCATGGTCTCCACTCCTTTCCTCCACGTCCTCCTCTCCCTCCTTCCCCCCATGGTCTCCTCTCCTTTCCTCCACGTCCTCCTCTCCCTCCTTCCCTCCACGTCCTTCACTCCCCCCATCCCTCCAAGCTCTCCTCTCCTTCCCTCCACGTCCTCCTCTCCCTCCTTCCCTCCACAGCCTCCTTTCCCTCCTTCTTTCCTTCCTACCACGCTCTCCTCTCCTTCCCTCCACGTCCTCCTCTCACTCGTTGCCTCCACGCTCTCCTCTCTTTCCCTCCTTTCCTCCACGCTAATTAACAAGTCCACAATAAATATCTGGCGTCTCCCGGATCAACACGCCCCTAATTCCCCTCCCGCTCATAAAAATCAGCAGCGGCGCGGCCAAAAATCAGGATAATAAGGAGAAAATTGGGCTATATTCAGCACGGGCCGCCGCCATGACAGCCCCCATCCCCGTCTGACTCAGGGGTACGTGTTCATCTATCTGTCTGTCTATCTATCTATCTACAGCCAAACGCCTCAATCCCGTAAGGGGTGACCACAGACAAATCGCCACCATGTCGCCCTGTACCCTGCCATTTCGCTGCCTTCCCCTCCAAGTACCCCCCCCCCTCTCTCATATAGCCTACCTCTCTACTCAATCCCTGAGTCACACTCTCACAGCCATACTCTTTTCCCCTTAACTTGGTCCAGATTTTTTGTCTTTTTGTAGGTAATTTCCCACTACTACTACTACTACTACTACTACTATATACTATTACTACTACTACTCTGCATCCTTTCCATAGCACTTCTTGCTGACTAGCATCATATTCGTGTATAAATCCCTTGCAACACCTCGGCACTCAACGTGGAGAGATAACAAGATCCGTAGCACCTCTTCCTTGGCGATTTATTTTTGGATATAGCTGAGTAATATCCTTTTCTACGTTATTTATGCTGAGTATGGCAATATTGGAAGGATTTATGTAATACACGAGAGAAGAGTAACGTGTAATAAACAAGATAAATCACTTAGGAAAAGGTATTAGGGCGCTTCCTCAACCGACGAGAATACAAGCCTAAGTCGATAATAGAAATACACAAACATCGGAAAATATGAAAATCAAGGCGTAATATGCATAATAAATCGCTCAGGAATAGACGACACGAAACCTCCAAAGCCTGACCCGAGAGAATACGCTCCATGAAAAACAAACGCTCTCGGCTCGGCTCCACTTCGGCTTCGTATTGAGCTGACGCATTTTTCTTACCGTTGTGCCGAGACCGAAGTCCATTGTGCTTATTATACCTTCAATTAGTCCGGCTCGTGTGATTACTCGGCGGAAAAATAGCTAATTAACTAGATCACTGCGAATGGAGCCGACTTTGAACGAAAGAGCCGAACTGGAAAGAAGGGTTTGTTCCCGCCTAGCTACCCCGAGGCGAGAGAGAGAGAGAGAGAGAGAGAGAGAGAGAGAGAGAAGGGGTCAGTTCCGACATTTTGGATTTAGATTAATTTCCACCGACTTCCGCAGTGAAATTAACCTTCTCGCGGTCGGAATAACTCCTGGCTTGTATTCCTGCTAACCCAGACGATTTCATTCAGCTGAGAGTGGGTCATAGGAGCCAAAGAGGGTAATCCTAGTCTGCCTCTTGGCGTACAGTATTCTATAGGTGATGGAGAGGGGCGCCTTCACGTGGTGGCACTAATATGGCCAGGTGGTTTCACTGCCTAGTTATATACAAACGTCCCTATTCTCCATCCCTATCCCCCAAAAGAAGGATGGTGAGACTGTTAACTTCAGCCTGCAGTCCACCGAGTTCACCCTACAGATGAACCTGAGGCTACAACAGCAACAACAACAACTACTACTTCTAATACTACTACTACTATTAATACTACTAATACTACTGGTACCGTACTACGGAACCAAAATATTCGAAATTGGCAAGTTTCTTTTTTTTTTTCATAACCCCTACAGTCCGGGGACGTCTTTTTAATTTCGTTCTTTCTCTCTTCAGACGATTTGATTCAGCTATCAAGAGGTTTTTTGAACGTGATGGGTTAGATACAGCCTTCATCAACCCCTTCAGTGCGAGAGACCGCTCCAACGTTGAAGAAATTACCGTCGTTTGGTATAAGAATAACTTTTAAAAATAAGTTTCTTCGCCATGAGAGATCTTTTCAAAAACTTAATACTTTGACATTACCTTGAACAATATATAAAAATAAATCTTCAGTATGAGATCTGACTAAAAACTTAATAAAATAGCATGACATTAGCCAGAACAATAAAAATAGCGTGGGAAAGGAGACGTTTTTACTATTTTACTCCAGATTACTTTATTTAATTTTAAGGATGCCTCTAAAATTTAGGGAGTAAGAAACAATACACATTAAACCCCTCTAGGATGAAAAAGGTCTACACAGAGCTAAATAAAAACGCCAGGTGGTAGCGAGACTAAAGCTTAAACTTATTCACTATTAAGCGTTTCCCACAAAGCTAAATAAAATCACCAGGTGGTTAAAAAAAAAAAAAAAAAAAAAAGTCACAGAGCTGAAGTCACCAGGCAGGCCAGCAGCGACGTCGTTATCAGGCTCGGCAGGGTCCGGTCAGGCCAGGAGGGTGGGGCGTGGCGGGGCGCGGACCATCAACCATCAACCTCTTATCTTCAACCCTTTTTCCCAGCTATCAACCGGAGCTATCATCCCCTTTCTCCCTCCCTCTCCACCGCACCAACCCCCTCTCCCTCCCACTCCATTCGCTTCCTGGTACGATGAGAGGAAAGGAGATAATGTGGAGATAAAACCAAGATAAGGCGACACTTTTCCCGGCCAAAATTATAAGTCGATGATAGCTTTTCCTTGGCAATAAAGCGCGTCGTTAAGAGGGTGATCTGGTTAATGGAGGGATTTTTTCGGGTTCCTCTTTCTTCTTCCCCCTCCTGCTTCCTCTCTTTCCTGTTCCTCTTCCTCTTCTGTTTCTTCTCAAGCTTTTTTATATGGTTTCTTCTTCTTATTCTTCCTGTGTATTCTTTTTTTTATCTTGTACTCTCCTTATCTTCCTTATAAGTTCTTGGACACTCTCTCTCTCTCTCTCTCTCTCTCTCTCTCTCTCTCTCTCTTCCATTCACCCTTAAATTCCGATGCTTTGTCCTTCACAGCAAGGTCTCCCCTCCTTCCCTCTCTCTCACTCTCTCTCACTCCCCCACCCCTCTCTCTCACTCCCCCACCCCTCTCTCTCACCCTCTCTCTCTATATACGCCGCGTAGCAGTGTGTCGGCGTGCTAAAGAGAGATAACACAGAGATAAAGTGAGATAGGAGTTAGAGTTTAATAGAGTGGTCCTTGACTATTACAGCTCGCTACCCTACGCCCTGTGACTGCCACATAAGCTGATACGCCTTTTATTGCCCCTACCGTCTTTATTACTGATTATATTATCGCTATTAACACTACTGAGCCGCATTTTAATATTCTACACCTACTACTACTGCTGCTACTTCTACTCCTACTACCGCTGCTGCTGCTACTACTACTACTACTACTACTATTATTACTACTACTACTGCGTGATTTAGGACCTGCATATAACTGAATCATCAAAGAAAATCAATGTCACTTCTTGATACTGTTACTGCCAGGCTTAAATTACGCTATGAATATCTTTGGCACTAAACAACAATATGCAGAGAGAGAGAGAGAGAGAGAGAGAGAAATGGATGGATGGATCAATAGACAGTCAGACAGACAGATTGCTACTGTAGGAAAAGTGTTAGACTGCAGTACGGCACACAAGATTGTTTTCAGTATTTCCATGTTTGAAGTGAACGAATGTTTCTCAGATATTTCATTTATAGCTTCCTCTATAGTATATCTGAGGTCCAACTCGACTCGGTCCGTGCCTCTAAAGTTTGAATTTTCTCCACTCTTGCTCCCTACCGAACCCACTTTAACTTCCCCATTTTTATTTTCTCCTCATTTCGTTTCTCCACACATACTTTTCTTCCTGCCTTCACCCGCTCTTCCCTCATTCCTTCCCTCGCTCCCTTTACCCTCTCTTTCCTCCTTCCTTCCCTTCTCCTTTCACCCTCTCTTCCCTAATCCTCCCTTTATCCTCTCTCCTCCATCCCCCCTCCTCTTCATCCCCCTCCTCTCCCTTCCCCTGCATCCCCCCTCCCCGTCCTTCCTTCCCCTTCATCCCTCTCCTCTCGCTTCCCCTCCACCCCCATCCCCTCAGTTCCTCTCCCCTCACTTCCCTTCCATCCCCCTTCCCCTCCCTTCTCCTTCATCCCCCTCCCCTTCCTTCCCCTCCATCCCCCTCCACATCCTTCCCCTTCATCCCCCTCCCCATCCGTTCCCCTCCATCCCCCCTCCCCTTCCTTCCCCTCTATCCCCCTCCCCGCCGTATCACACAGCGCATCAAATCACTTCCGATGACTCTCCCGTGTTCCCACAACTAACAAGCAATCCGTGAATTTTTGCCTACACCCCTGCATCGGATCCTCTTTACGCAAGGGCAGATCGCGTCGTGCAGTGGTTAGCATGCCCACCTCGCAATCAGAAGGACCCGAGTTCAATTCGGGCGCCAGTCAGACTGTATGGTGCAGTTTGTTTCCGCACTGTTCCTGATCACCCAGTAGTGCAACAGCTATACTCTCTCTCTCTCTCTCTCTCTCTCTCTCTCTCTCTCCTCGTGTGTGTGTGTGTGTGTGTGTGTGTGTGTGTGTGTGTGTGTCCCTCTGTGCGTACATGAACCAAGGTCACCGTGTCTACCTGTCATCGTGTACGTCTGTGTATACTCGTACGCAGAGTCAGAGCCAAAATATGCCCCCACTTTAACCCCTTCTGTCTGATTATGCTTTTTCTTTTTTTTCTTTTTTCATTTTAATTCTAACTCTCTCTCCATCTCTATATCACTCCACTTTATTTTCGTCTCGTTCACGACCTCCGTCTCCTCCTTCCAGCCACCTTATTTTCAAACACGCCTAGTCAGTCTCTACTCACTCCATTGGCCGTATTCTAGGTGGCGTAGGAGGCTCCGTAGCAACTCTTCCTCAGCGAATTATTTTCCATTTTACACCCTAACATTTTTCTTGTGTATTAATTTACATCTTTTTAACATCGACCTATTTTGTGCATCAGAAACCTACGAAGATAATGAGATAACGTGTAGAATAACTCGCTAAGAAAGAGGTGTTACGGAATCTGCATATCCCATTCAATCACGGAGGGTTTACATGTAGCTGAATAAAATCGTCTAGTGGCTGATGGGGTTAACTGGAAATATGCAAATGGTTCTGAATGGTGTATGGTCGACTCCCTCTCTCTCTCTCTCTCTGTATAAGTGAGTGTGTGTGTGTGTGTGTGTGTGTGTGTGTGTGTGAGTAAAAAGGACAGACTACTGACACCTACTTTATATGTTTGTCATAAGCTTCCAATCAAGGACCAGGGCTTTGCACACACACACACACACACACACACACACACACACACAGACGGGGGGGGGGACAGGAGTGAGGGAGGAGTGAGTGAGAAAGGGGGGAGTACGGAAAATGAATGATAAAGGCATAACGGCAGAACAGACTACAAGATAGATAGACAGATACAGTATACAGAAGGAGGGAGGGAGGGAGAGAGAGAGAGAGAGAGAGAGAGAGAGAGAGAGAGAGAGAGAGGGGAGCAGTATGGCGAGGGAGTAAAAATTGTAGCAGTGGAAAATCATGGTCCATTTACTGAGCCCAAACACACTAGACCTGGGGGCGATCGGAGGGGGAGGGAGGGGAAGAGAGAAGCGGAGGGGAGGGACGGGAAAGGGAAGGGGAGAGGAAAGGAAGAATGGTAATGGGGGGAAGGAGTGTAGGAGTTAGAAGAGGGGATAGAGAGGGATGGAGAAGGGACAGAAGAGGGGGAAATATGGTAATGGGAATGGAAAGGGGGGAGAAGGACATAGGAGTGGGAATGGAGGAAAGGGGACAAAAAGAGGGGGAAAGAGAGAGAGTGAAACGGTTGAGGAGAGGGGAAAAATGCTAGTTGAAGGAAAATGAAAGGGAAAAACGAAGAAGGAATGGGAAGGGAGAGAGGGCAGAAGGCGAGAGGGTAGAGAAGGATGGATGAAGAGGTGGAATATGGTAATGGGAGGGAAAGGGAGAGGGGGAAAGACAGAAAAGAAGTGGGAAGGGAGAAGAGGAGGCAAAAGGAGGGGGTTGAGAGGAAGGGTAGAGAGGAGGAAAGGGAGATGGATGGGTAGAAGGGGGGACAGAGAAGAATGTAAGGAGTTAAGCAGAGGGAAGGGGGAAGGATGGGTGTAGGGGGAGGGTAGAGAGAGAGATAAGAGGAGAGGTGGGGAGGAAGCGTAAGAGGGACGAGTGATAAAGAGGGGGAAGGAGGAGAATGAGTAGCAAGCTGAAAGGAGACATGGTGGACAGAGGATAAAGGAAGAGAGAGAGAGAGAGAGAGAGAGAGAGAGAGAGAGAAACTTCCTTTTCCCAATGACTGTATCTGGCTTCTGAACTTCAGTGATGATACTATTGGCCGTATTCTCGTCCGTTTAGGAGAATCCCTTGCACTTTCCCCTTGGCGATTTATTCTACGTATTGAGCTACATTTTATCACCATCATCATAACGACGGCACTGCGTGGTTTTGAAGAGTGTGGTGTGGCGGGGTGTGGTGTGGTATGGCAGCTTGATGTGGCAGTGTTTTAGGTAGCAGTGTGTAGTGTGGCAGTGTGTAGTGTGGCAGTGTGTAGTGTGGCAGTGTGTAGTGTGGCAATGTGTAGTGTGTAGTATGGCAGTGTGTAGTGCGGCAGTGTGTGATGTGGCTGTGTGTAGTGTGGCAGTGTGTAGTGTGGCAATATGTAGTGTGGCAGTGTGTAGTATGGCAGTGTGTAGTGCGGTAGTGTGTGATGTGGCTGTGTGTAGTGTGGCAGTGTGTAGTATGGCAGTGTGTAGTGCGGTAGTGTGTGATGTGGCTGTGTGTAGTGTGGCAGTGTGTAGTATGGCAGTGTGTAGTGCGGTAGTGTGTGATGTGGCTGTGTGTAGTGTGGCAGTGTGTAGTATGGCAGTGTGTAGTGCGGTAGTGTGTGATGTGGCTGTGTGTAGTGTGGCAGTGTGTAGTGTGGCTGTGTGTTGTGTGGTAGTGTGTGATGTGGCTGTGTGTAGTGTGGCAGTATGTAGTGTGGCTGTGTGTTGTGCGGTAGTGTGTGATGTGGCTGTGTGTAGTGTGGCAGTGTGTGATGTGGCTTGTGTAGTGCGGTGGTGTGTAGTGTGGCAGTGTGTAGTATGGCAGTGTATAGTGTGGCAGTGTATAGTGTGGCAGTGTGTAGTGTGGCTGTGTGTAGTGCGGTAGTATGTGATGCAGCAGTGTGTAATGCGATAGTGTGTGATGTTGTAGTGTGTCGTAGCATTATGTGGTGTGGCAGTATGGCGTGGCAATGAGGTGTGGCTGTGTATTATGTGACAATGTTTGGTGTGACAGTGTATGACGTGGCAGTATGTGATGTAGCGATGTGAAATGGGACAGTGTGAAGTGTGGCAGTGTCTCCTAGTGCCTTTTTAACCTTCCCTAACATACTACAAACAGATAATATTACTACGGGTTGATAAAATACAAGGTAACGTATATATATCCTAAACTTAATTGGACAGGTGAAACTGGATGTGCGTCTATCTCTCGTCAGTGACAGGAGAGACTGACAGCCAATAAAAAGGGATTAAAATATATAAAAAGACTAATTATATTTTTAGAGCCACATGTCAGTCCATATTATTGTCATCAGATAAGAAAATTTTGCTGACGAAATAATTGCAAGAGACAAAATCATAAATGTGCTGTGCTCCCTGAAAATAAGTACTGAAACTGTATATGGAGTGAGGACAGGCAAAAACCGTACAAGCAAAAAGTGTACAAGCAGAAAGAGTAGCCTACAAGCAGAGAGAGTACAAGCAAAAAGAGTACAAGCAGAAGGAGTAAATATGGACACTAGAAAGAGCCAAGTTCGTGTAGTGAGAACGCAAGCAGAAAGAGTACATGCAGACTGAATACAACACTTCACTCTGTACATCCCTCCCACCACAGAGTACAAGTAGAAAGAATACCAGAAGGGAGAGTAGAGAGACTACACGTAAAGAGAGTACAAGTAGACAGAGTACAAGGAGAGAGAGTACAAGCTGGGACAATACGAGAAGATATTACTAGTAGACAGAGTACAAGCTGAGAGTACAAGCTGGGACAATATGAGAAGATAAAGTACAAGTAGAGAGAGTACAAGTAAAGAGTATGGTACAAGTGGATAGCGGCAGTACAGATAAAGCGATGTACTATGCTTCCCCTATGGCCTGAGTCAGCTGGGACGCCAGGCTGTTCGGCGCCAACACTAAACAATTGATTCACTCGAGTTGACTGACTGGACACATAGCCCCCCTTCTCTCACGACCCCCCCCCCTCCTCTACTCACCTCACGAACACAACCTACACACACCTCATACTCCCTCCTCGCCTGACCCCCCATTCCATTCCACTCGCCCTACGACCCCTACACCCTCCCGAACGACCCCCACTTCACTTAGGCTAACTCACGCCCCTTCCTCAACCAGCCACCTCACCCACCTCACGCCCCACCTCCATTCCCCTTTCTGTTTTCCCTACGTAACATCCAGAAAATCCCCTTTACCTTTTCCTTCTTCTGCCTTACCCTCCCCCCTTCACTGTCCCGCTCCCTCCACCCCTTCACTGCATCTGGCACTTTGCGATTTGAGGTTTAAACATATAGCCCTTACAAGTCTGACGAGATGATGTCACTGTTCTGTGGCGCTCAGTTTAAATGCATTATATGTTGTTTTTATCCCTTCACTCCGAGGATATATATATATATTTTTTTTTATTTTTGCTGCGAAACTTATTTATACTCTACCACCGGACGATTTCATTCAGTTTTAAGACAAACATTTTCGAACTGGTGAGGTTAGATGCAGCCTCCCTTAACCTCATCAGTACGAGGGGTCAAAATGATGCAAAATTCGTTCGAGAATAGCAAGAATAAACGAAAAGTCACCAAATTTAAAGGGCGAAGTACAAAAAATGGAGGAAAGAATAATAAATGCAACCCTAGGAGGCGGAGCAAACCATAGGGTCGTTGAAACACTTGCTCGAAACATGTGATCGACGAGAAGAAACGAAACACCAGGGTCTGCCCAAATCTCAAACTCAAAAGAACAGAAACACTACGGCCCTGTGTTTCGTCTCATACTGGCAATCAACGGTACAACCTTCTGCTTCGTTTCATACTGGCACTCAACACTACAGCCCTAAGTATCGTTTCATAATGGCGATCACGTGTTTCAAGCAGGTGAAATCCGAAGCGTCACATTTCCCTGTGGACATCCTCAGGCTCGAACAAATTATTTCGAAACAGTCTGGGCAGTTGAATTATCGGTTGAAATGGTGTGTGTGTGTGTGTGTGTGTGTGTGTGTGTGTGTGTGTGTGTGTGTGTGTGTGTAGATTAATATCACACGAGGAAACGGTGTGACGAGATGAAAGATGTATGGTGGGAGAAGTGCTGTGGACAGGGTGTAGATTTCTTGCAACAGCTTAGCAATAGAATGAAATGCTAACGACGAAGAAGTGCTGTAGAAATCAGACTTATTACAGCTTAACAGTAAAATATGATTAGCAACGAAGAAGTGCTATGAAAATGATACAGACTTCTTATTAAGGCTTAACAATAGAATGAGATGCTATCAACGAGGAAGTGCAATGGAAAGGATGTACAGCCATAGCAATGTCTTTTTCTACTACGGATCTACGTGAACTAAGTTGCTAAAAGACGAAGATCTAGGCCAAGTTAAAGCGAAAGAACTAAAATAAACTTAAGATTGTACTAGAGAAGCCAGTGGTAGTATGCAGCTTATTTCACGCTGGCTAGCTCACTGACAGAAAAATACGATGCTATGTCTCGACATCCTTCCCATCGCACTTCTTCGTGACTAGCACCAAATTTTAGCGTTAATCTCTTGTTACAGATCACGATTCAAGATGGGGAGACTACAGATTTGCGCCTACAGTTCATTTATTTAAACCTGGCGGAGATTTTCGTCCACTTTTAAATTAATTCCCATAGCTCATTGGCGGAATAAGTCATCAGTACGGCTCTACATCTTTTCCATAGCACTTCTTCGCAACCAGCATCGTATTCTAGTGTAAAATACCTTGCTACAGCTCAGCGTTCATAACAGAGAGATGGCAATTTGGGACCAAGTTAGAGCAAGGAGACTACGGGTACATTTCAGCACTCGTGGTCTCGTCGGTTAAAGAGGCTCCCTAACACCTCTTCCTTAGCGAATTATTTTTGGATATGGTTGGTTAATATTCTTTTGTACGTTATTTATGCAGAGTATGGCGATACTGGAAGGATGTATGCAACACAGACGATGTCAGAATGGTGTAATAAGGAAAATAAAATCGCTTGGAGAAAGGTGTTAGACAGCTTCCTCAACTGACGAGAATATTGGCCCAGGAATGCACCTTGGCCCGTGTTTTCACTGTTAAGGAGACTCCCTAGAACCTATTCCTTAGCGATTTATTTTGGGATATGGGTGGTTATTTATGCAGAGTATGTCGATACTGGAAGAATGAACTTAACGCTGAAGAGGCCAGTAGGGTGTAATAAAGAAAATAAATCGCCAAGGTAAAGGTGTGAGGGAGCGTGCAGTAATCTTGCCCTTATTAGCATTAGTCCCCGTCCCTGGCTGTGTGAGGGGCAGGGTGGCGCATATCAAAGGCACAAGGCGGCTCTGATTCATGTGACGGTGTGTGGAACTGTGGATGTGTGGCCATGGCTGTCTCTCTGCCTGTGTGTGTGTGTGTGTGTGTGTGTGTGTGTGTGTGTGTGTGTGTGTGTGTGTGTGTGTGTGGCCCCGACAACTGTGGTCACTGAGAATGTCGCAAGCCACACACACACACACACACACACACACACAAATTATTCACTGACATACACTGTTTTCTTGGTAGAGTTTAAATAAGTTTCGCATATACAATTTTCGTTCTCTATCAGCCGATCAACATCACGCTTAACTCAGTGGTGGCCAAGGTCCCTAAATGAAAAAGGACGAAACTGGGAAAATTCAAAATTTAAATAAAGGAGGAAATCAGCGAGTACAGACCAATGAGCTTCGTGACTAGCGGACGATAGGCGGAAGGCGGTACGCTAAGTATCCTTCCATCAAAATCCAACACACAGGAACACTAATGGATTAAAGTTGGGAGAGAGAGAGAGAGAGAGAGAGAGAGAGAGAGAGAGAAATTAGACTAACCCTTTGAGTGGGAAGTCTCTGTTCACTCATCATTCCATGCCTTTAATCTATGTCAAAACAGGATAATCTGACTCGGGGTGTTCAACAGAGGGTGATTGCTGCCTCGATGCGTCCCTTCTGCCTGGCTGGACGATACCACGGGGTTAGATAAAGTAAAGAGGTTCACGTTAAACACAGAAATTTGCCCTAAATCTGCGGTGATGAGAGTAAATACAAAAACTTGCTCTAAATCTGTGGTGATGATATTAGACACAGAAACTTGCCCTAAATCTGTGGTGATGATATTAGACACAGAAACTTGCTCTAAATCTGTGATGATGATATTAAACACAGAAACTTGCCCTAAATCTATGGTGGTGAACCCAGTGGACTACACGATGAAGTTGCCCTTTTCATCCAGCCAACCATCTTCCTTTCAGTGGAACAGGGAAAGAGCTGAGGAGTCATTGCATAACTGGGCAGGTCCACCACCCACGCAAATCGGTGCCACCACGTGAAGGCGTCCGTCTCCATCACCGGGTTAGATCTAGCTCTCATTAACCCCTTCCCTACTCTCCCAGGCTGAATAAAATCGTCTGGAGGCAGCAAGAATAAACCAAGCAGTGAAGTCATCGCACTCAAGGACTTAACCACTTGAATCTGATGACGGTATTTAATGACTAGGTACCCGGGTGATGGAGAGGGATGCCTTCAGGTGGTGGCACAAATATAACAGGTCGGTGGAGCTGCCCGGTTACACAAAGGTCCCTCAACTCCCTCCCTGTTCCCGAAAGGAGGATGGTGCGCTGCAAGAGGAGGGCAATTTCAGCCTGCAATCCACCGTGTTCACGTTCAAGGTAAGCCTCGGGTTGCAACTACTATTACTTCTACTGCTATCAGCCCACCATCACCACCAGGCGATTTTACGCAGTTCAGGAAAGACCTACCATAACGATATCTTTGAAGGCTGTTTCCTCTGCATTTTTTTTCTAGGCTAAATTATACTTATCTGAAAATATCACGAATTAAAATAAAACAAGAACTTACTGTGTGTGTGTGTGTGTGTGTGTGTGTGTGTGTGTGTATGTGTGTGTGAGTGTGTGTGTGTGTGAGAGAGAGGGAGAGAGAGAAGCCAAACCCACAGTGTTTAACATCATTAGATCACACGACATGGAAAATTATATACTGTATATATACAGTATATGCTAACTATATAATATGTAACGTGGAATACAGGTTGGCAAAGGGGACATGGCAGTATTAAACCCTTTACTATACAGTAGATAGAAAAATAAACAGAGAAGATACACAGACTAGTAGGTAGTCACAATTCACCTTTAAAAATCATCTAGAGACAGGAACAATAACAGTTCCAAGTCACCCAACTGAAGGGGTAAAAAAAAAAAAAAAAATAGATAAAAAAGTGTGGGGTTAAATTTTCCTAAACACAAAACTGGCATGAAAATTATGGGATCGAACTCCCCTAAAACTAGCAAAAAAAAAAAAAAAAAAGTTGGCGTTGTACTCACAGTCGCTGGGTGTCTGGTGGTACGCCCCTGGGGAGGCGCGTTAGGCCCCTCTTGGCGCAGTCCACGGTGGTCCCGAAGCAGGCGCAGCGGGCAGGACAAGAGGACGAGGACGCTGCTGTAGCAGGCGAGACCGAGGACGAGGTGAAGGGGTAAGCCGAGGACGAGGATGAAGCCGAGAACGGGTAGGACGACGAGGACAGCGCGTAAGAGGACAGTGTTTGATGTCCCCTAGAGTTTTCGGTGTGGGCGTTGTTCGGCACCACGCCCACCAGCACGAGCCACGCCCACACGCCCACGGCCGTCCTGGTAGCCATATATGCCATGGTGACGATCGCGACGACTACCACGGACAGACTACCATTACGGACCGAGAGGAAGGGAGTGCGTAGCCGAATCGTCCACTATGATTTGGCGCGAAGGGTTGAAGTTTCTCTCCCTTTTATCCAGGTTGAGTCGTGTACTTGATTTTTCTTTCCTTATTTTTGTTTTTTGGGAAACTTAAATTTCCTTTCAATATGCCTTCAAAGGTTATACAATTATAGTTTAACTTTCTATTTCCTGAACTGATTTTTTTATATCTGGGATTTTTCTTTTTACCTCAAGTATATAACTTTAACATTATACATTTTTCTGCCAAATATTTTTCAACGGTCATTCTATTTTTCTAATAAATTCGTTTTTTGTCTTCTATGGTCCGTTTATTTTGTTTTTGCCTTTTCAATTCAGTTTTATAATATGCTTAAATTTTTCATCTATCTATACTGGTTTAATATTTCATCTGTCTCATTAATTGGTCTTTCAGTGTCCTCTGATGAAATATATATCGTATTGTATTTGGACTTCACTTTTTCTAAGGTTACATTCTCTAACTTTCCCTTTTCTCAGCAGCGTAAAAAACACCAATCTTACAGTAACTTCAATTATGCTACATTTAAATGGATTTTTATATAATTTTTTCGGAGTAATCTTTCTAGGATTTCAGTTTTTTTGTTTTAATTTTTTTTTTTTTAAACCTCTGCTTTCTACATAATTACGTTTTACTTCTTAACCTGGACTTTCCCTTTAGGAGTAAACTTTGACTGATTTCCTTAATCTGGTTTCCGTTCACACAATTTCCACAGTTGCTTTGTAAATGCAAAAGTTCGCTCCTTTTAATTTTTGGACAATTCGTTTTTTCTCCTATTTTTTCGTTCACCCTCACTCTTTCCCAGGTGGTTTCGTGCACGCCAAAGTACGCTCAAACTTCCGCTAAAGACAAGTTCTCCTCCGTGGTCAAAAACATTTCTCTCTGATTTACGCTCACATAATTTCAGGTGTTTCTCTCCCTCTCCTACTTCTTCCCAAATTCTTTTTTCAAACAATTTATGATCGTGCGCACAAACTCTTATTAACATCCATCACTTTCACAACAAAAAAAAAAAGACATGAAATCACTGCGAAATAATAATGATAATGATAATACTTCACTGTTTACATCACGTCTGCCATTATCACCGTTTATCCCAACTTGGTAAATTCGGCCACTCGAAAAACTCGCATCTGTTTTGGCGTCCGCGATCCTGTGCAAACTTTTTCATCTAAATTTCTCTTCTCTTGCTATTTTTCCACACTCCTCTCCAAGAGCTAGGCACAACACTCCATGGGCTTCCTCATGGGGGAAAAGGGAAACTGGGGAAAACAAGCTGGGAAAAGCCGTATCACACTCCACCACAAACACGAGAGATGAGAGGGGGTCAAGCAGGTCAAGAGGACGGAGCGACGTGCACCTTACCCCGACGGCTCCCAGGCCACTACTGAGTTTTTGGCCGGGACGCTCGGGGCTTTATAAGGGAGAGAGCGGGTTGGAGATTTTTCACGCGACAAGATTGTATGCTTCTTTGATCGTGTATTTCCGTCAATTTATCGCGTGTGTTAGCGTTTTATTATTCATCGGGAGTGTTTTAATTAGACGTTTCCTGTAGTTTCCCCCGCTCCGGCTGCGTTTTCTTTCCGTTATGTTCATCCTGTTTTCCTTCTTTTTCATCATCCTCTTCGTTCCGTCTCTCTTCATCATAACTTCTTTTCCTTTCTCGTGTTTCATCTTCGTTTTTTCCTCGTTTTCTCTCTGCACGATCTATTGTTCATAAATTTTTTTCTTTTCTCATCTTTTGAGTCCTTCTTCCGTCCTCCCTTGCTCCTTCTTACTTTTTTTTTTTTTTCACTTTCTCCTTTATTTACGTCTCCCCTCCTCACCCTCTGCTTCCTCTCCTCTTCTTCCTCATCTCTCTTCTTCATCTCCGGGGCTTATTGTTCCTCGTCTCTCTTCTCTGCTTCATCCTACGTGTCTTCATCATCTTTCTCATCAAGTTCACATCATCATCATCATTCTCTCCTCCTCCTCCTCCTCACTCTTATCTTCCTTCTCATCCTCATCCTCTTCCGTCTTCCTCTTCTCTTCCTCCTTCTCCTCCTCCTCACCCTTATCTTCCTCCTCATCCTTATCCTCCTTCCTCTGCCTCTTCTCTTACTCCTTCTCATCCTGCCTTTCCTCTTCTTCTCTTCCTCCTCATCCTCATCCTTGCCCCTAGCCTTCTACTTTCCTTTTTATCATATTATTATTATTATTATTATTATTATTATTATTATTATTATCATTATTATTATTTATTATTATTATTATTATTATTATTATTATTATCATCATCCGTATATATATAAATGAGAATGTTTGTCTCCCTGTCTGTCTATGTCTGTCTGTCTCTCTATCCTCTACGGAAATGGAGGGGGATGCGTGTGGATCTCTCAAAATCTCTGACAGGTGTAACTTTTTACGGGATTTCTAAACGTGTGCATTACAGTTGCTAATTCTTTCGAAACTGCTAAATTTTTAGATAAAGTGGATTTTGTGTGTGTGTGTGTGTGTGTGTGTGTGTGTGAGAGAGAGAGAGAGAGAGAGAGAGAGAGAGAGAGAGAGAGAGGGAGAGGAAAGCAGAGGGACAGTTTCAAAGCATAGCAGAAGGGAAGCAGGCCAGGCGAGCAGAAACTCATGTGTAAATTATTCGTATTATTTTGATTATCCTTAGTATTATTTACTCTTAGTCTTCTTCTTATCATTATTACTCTTGTTTTTATTCGTCTCCTTGTTCGTTTTATTCTTTTTCTTGTTTCTGTTATTATTTATCGTATTCGTATCCTTATACTTCATCTTATTTTGATATTTAACGCTTATTGTTATTCTTATTCTTATTCTTATTTTTGTTAATCTTCTTATTCTTATTTTATTATTATTTTTATTATTATTATTACTCATATTTACTCTTATTCTTACTAATATTCACATTTTTCTAATGCTAATTATTCTTAATCTTATTCTTGTTGCTCTTCTCCTCTTCCTGGTCCTCCTCCTCTTCCTTCTTCTATTCCTCCTTCCTCCCCTTCTTCTCCTATTCCTCCTCTTCTTCCTCCTCCTGCTCTTCCTCCTTTTATTCCTCCCTCCTCCCCTTCTTCCTCCTATTCCTCCTCTTCTTCTTCCTCCTCCTCCTCTTCCTTCTTTTATTCCTCCCTCCTGCTCTTCCTCCTCCTCCTCCATCTCCTCCTCCTCTTCTCCCTGGTGACCCCGGGCTGAGAGATAAGGGGAGAGGCGCCCCCTGAAGGACTCCCTATACTGGGCGATTAGGGAGGAAAGACGATGGAAGGAAGGAGGGAAGGAAGGGAGAAGGTAAGGAGGAAGGGGAATGGGAGGAAATAAGAAGGAAGAGAGGAAGGAAGAAAGAAGGAAGAGAGGAAGGAAGGAAGAAGGAAGAGAGGAAGAAGGATGAAAGGGAAGGAGAAGGGAGAAGGAAGAATTAATGAAAGAGAGGAAGGAGGGAGGAAGGTAAGGGGGAGATAGGAAGACAAGAAGGAAGCAACGGAGAATTAACGAAAGGAAGGGAATAAGGGAGGAAGGAAGGAAGAGAGGCAGGAAGGTAGGAAGAAAGGAGGGAAAGAAGGCAGGGAGGAAGAAGGAAGGGAAGAAGAACTGGAGAAAGAAATAAAGAAACTGAGAGAAAGGAGGATGGAGGAAGGGAAGGAAAGGGAAGAATGGAAAAAGAAAAAAAAAACTAAATTTCTCCCAATCACCCATATATCTCTCCATTTCCATCTCTATCTCTTGGCTCTCTCTCTCTCTCTCTCTCTCTCTCTCTCTCTCTCTCTCTATCTATCTATCTATCTATCTATCTGGCCATGCATCTATCAGCCCGAGGACGCTATTTTCTAGTATATTTCTTCCATCTAACAAATTTTCTGAAATTGGCTCTACTGTTTTTTACTTTTTTACTTTATACTCTAACTTGGCGTAAATTCTCAACCTCTCCTTCTTGAATACTGAGTTGTAGCAAGAAATTAACGCTAGAATATAATGCTAGTCATGAAGAAGTGTTATGGATGGGATTTACAGCCACAGTATTGAGCTACGTCAAATAAGCTCTAAGATAACAAATATGTGAAAGGATTATACTCGTAGATAGGATAAGTCGCCATGAAGGGGTTGTTGAGGGTTATATGTGGCCCTACCAATAAAAATAGAAAATCCTAAAAATTATTGTATCTATGAAGTGTATGTTCATATTAAAAGATTTGATATAAAAGAAAATAGGGGTCATACTTAAAACAAATCGCTGCGGAACAGGTGCTAGAAGTGCAAGGCCACTTGAATACCACTTACGGGATCGTTTTGTGGAATCGGTATCCTCGTCAATTGAGATAACTCCCTAACACCTTTTCCTAAGCGATTTATATTCTTTATTACACCTTACTGTCCTCTGCTGTAACATAATTTTTCTAATATCGCCATTCTGTGCACAAATAACGCACAAAAGTATGCTAACCTGCTATATTTAAAAATAAATCGCTAAGGAAGATGTTAGGAAACTTCTCTAACCGACGAGAACACGGACGCCTCCTCCATAGCGATTTATTTTGTATGTTACCTCTAAGGAGAGTGGAAAGGTTACAAGAGGATCAGAAAAAAGCAGAGTATAAGAGAGAAGTGGAGGAACGACTGGGCTATTATGAATTGGAGCAGATGGGTGACGTGGAAGGTGTGCGCAGGATATTTACAGAAGAAATATGTGCAGCATGTGATGTGGTGTGTGGGATGAAGAGAAGACGGAGGGGTGTGCAATGAACAGCGTGGTGGACTGAAGAGGTGAGACAGGCTGTGGCACAAAAGAAGAAAGAATACAATGAATGGATGAGAAATAGGGGCGTGGAAGAAGTTGAGAGGCGGAAGAGAGTTATATTTAGAAAGAAAGAGAGAGGTGAAAAGATTAGTAAGAGAGTGTAAGAAGAGAGCGGATGAGGAATTTGGAAGGAACTTGAGTGTAAAGTGGAGGGACTGTAAGAAAATGTTCTGGAAAGAGGTGAAAAGAGTAAGACAGGGTGGAAGTGAAGTTAGCAGGGGAGTGAAAGATAAAAATGGTAGATTACTAGTGGAGAAGGGAGAAAAAATGAGCAGATGGAGAGAACACTTTAAGGAATTGTTGAACATACAGGATGGAAGTAATGCAAGTATAAGTGGCTGGGGAATGGCTGGGAGAAGGAGGGAGGTGAGAAGACAGGAAGAAATCAGTAGGATAGAAGTTGTGGAAGCAATGAAGAAAGTTAAACTGCGGAAAGCCCCAGGAATTGATGGAGTGTGTGGTGAAATGCTGAAGCATGGGGGAGAGATAGTAGTAGAATGGATGTGGAAGATGTGCAGATTGGCCTGGGAGGAAGGTAGAGTCCCGGAGGATTGGAAGTCAGGTATAATTATTCCCTTGTACAAAGGAAAAGGGGAAAAAGAAGTGTGTGGTAATCATAGGGGCATCTGTCTTCTTAGTATAATAGGAAAAGTGTATGGTACGATACTTATTGACAGTTAGAGAAAGAACAGAGGAATTAGTTGGAGAAGAACAGGGAGGCTTTAGGAAGGGAAGAGGTTGTGTAGATCAGATATTCATTCTTAGATCTTTAGTGGAAAAGTTTCTAGAGAAGGGAAAGAAGTTGAATGCTGCTTTCATGGATTTGGAGAAAGCATATGACAGGGTGGATAGACAAGGATTGTGGAAAGCATTAAGAATATATGGAGTAGATGGGAAGTTGTTGAATGCTGTGAAGAGTATGTATGATGGTGCTAAGGCTGCAGTGCGTGTGGATGGTGAACTGAGTGAATTTTTCTCTTTGAAGGTTGGGTTGAAACAGGGTTGTGTCATGTCTCCATGGTTGTACAATCTGTACATGGATGGAGTAATAAAAGAGGTACAAGGTAGGGTAGTGGATGTTGGAGTGGCCTGGTGAGACAGGGTAGTGTTTGGAAACTCCCTGTACTGTTGTTTGCAGATGATACTGTGTTGTTGAGTGAAGACGAAGGAGAGCTGCAAGGCTTGGTGGATGAGTTTGGGAGAGTGTGTAAGAAACAGAATCTAAAGGTGAATGTAGGGATGAGTAAAGTTATGGTTTTTGAGAGAGGTGAAGTCAGTGAATGTACAGTGAGGTTGGATGGTGAGGAATTGGAAAATGTGAGTACGTTTAAGTACTTGGGTAATGTGATGAGTAAGGATGGAGGTTTGGAGGGTGAAGTGCTTGACAGGGTACAGCAGGGAAGAAAGGTTGCTGGTTCCTTGAAAGCAGTGATAAGAAGCAGGGAAGTGAGTATGGAAGTGAAAAAGTTACTACATGACAATATTGTGATACCAACTCTAACGTATGGAAGTGAAGCTTGGACGTTGCTGGAAGGACAAAAGTCAAGAGTGAAAGCAGTGGAAATGAGTTATTTAAGAGGAGCCTGTGGAGTCACATGGAGAGACAGGCTGACAAATGAGGATATAAAGGAGTGTTGTGGTGTGGATGTGGATGTGATAGGAAGCGTTAGGAGGAATACACTGAGGTGGTTTGGCCTTGTGGAGAGGATGGAGGGTGAAAGACTGACGAAGAGAGTGTATGTGAGTGAGGTGGAGGGGGGAAGAGGGAAGGGGAGGCCGAGGATGAGATGGGGGGATGGGGTGGAGAGGTATACGAGAGAGGGGGGTGTGAGTTGGGAGCAGGGCAGTGAAATGGTGGGGGACAGGGCGACATGTGGCGATTTGTTTGTGGCCACCCCGAACGGGATTGAGGCGTCTGGCAATAGATAGAGAGATAGACCTCTAAACATTTTCCTGTATGCCAGTAGTTCCCAGACCCATGGCCGCGACCCTAATGACAGTCGCAAGGATGTTTCTGAGAGTCGCGTGATAGTTTGAAAAAAAAAAAAAAAAAAGATAATAGTAATAAATCATTAATATATATATATATATATATATATATATATATATATATATATATATATATATATATATATATATATATATATATATATTAAATGCACAAAATAGTATAAATATATTTACATCACACTTTTGTAATATAAAGAGTCATTGAAACTCTGGAGCAGGGAAACGGTTGTGAATAATAACGCATCGATAAATGTATGAAAACTCGTGACGTCTTCGAGTCTGTTCGCGTCCAAAACTTGTACACCGAGGCAGCTGGACCCTGACTCACAGTAGCGTTACTTCTGGCGTTGCTGTGTTGGATGACTGACGTGCTGTGGTACGCACTTATCATAGCGTAAGTTTTGTTTACCTGTTATTTTTTTTTTTATATATTTACTGTGACTGCCAATCTAATTCATTAGTAGAATAGCCGTTTAGTAGTCTTAGAGAGGAAATAGCTTAAGCCTGGGAATTTTCACTCAAGGAAGGAAACATGCTAAAGATAAACTTTATTGTTATGACTGGTGTGATAAGGTTGGTAATTTCTACGTGAGTGTGTTTTACAGTTAAAGTTATTATCACTGAGTAGCCTATGCAGGTGAGCGTTCGTGAAACAGTGGAACAAATATGTGATAAAATAGTGTATGGTGCAGAGCTGGAATATTCCTATTTGGTATTCGTCTTCAAATGCATTCAAGTGCAGTATTCGTTTATTTGTATTTGAATTATTGTTATATCATGGCATTTGCATTTACATTGAGATTCATGAGCAGAGTACTCGTATTCATCTGATAATTATGTACCAGTATACAATTTGACGAATAGTCGCAGATTTGTTATCAGAAATAACCATCCATTTGACAGCTAATTTATGTTTAAAAGCATAGAGAGGATACAGTTTGTTTTCTTTGATTGGCTAATTTTGCAATAAATTGCGCGTACATGAAGTTGTGCCTTTTTCATCAATCAACGTAAGAAATATCGAAATCTATTGTTACATTTAAGTAAAATTCAGTAAATTTTATTAAGTAAATTTTACTTAATTTTACTTCGTGGTGTCCATTGCATGTTATCCAATAAATTCTATTGGATAGAATTAAGTGAAGAAACACTGAAATAATGTTTCCGCCCTGAGGGTCGCCAGGCCAAAATAATTCTGTGTTCAGGGTCGCGGCCAAAAAAGTTTGGGAAACACTGCTATATGTTGTTTATAGATCGTTTCCATGTGACGTCACGAATCATGTGATTTGTTTACGACGCCACATTGGACGGCAAATTATCGGAAGTCTAGAGAGTTGCAGATTCCACAATGGTATTCCACTGCTGTCCCTTTGGTTGTAAGATAGGGTAGAAAACTGGAAGTGGGGTACACATCTACCGTTTTCCAGCCAGTGAGGAAAGGCGACTTAAGTGGATAGGTGCCGTGAAGAGGGAGAACTGGCAGCCGACAGCCTACACCCGGCTCTGCAGCAAGCATTTCATATCAGGTGAGCCGATGATTTGTGAGTAGATACGGGCATATCATTCTTTGCAGCTGCAGATGTCATGGGATATCCTTATTATGTTAATGTCACAGAATACAAGACCCACATGGCCATGTGTGTGCGTGGGAAAGAGGGGGAGGGTCCATGTCACATGCCTTGTTTTGGCATTATTCCAGAGTTTCACCCAAACGAAATCGGACATAATCTATATTCTCCATAGCAGTGATGATCAAGAATGTTAGCTGCGTAAGTAAAACAGATTAAATTACAGGTTAGGTCATACTGAAGGTTAGGTAAAGTTAGGTATGGTTAGGTAAGATTAGGTTAGGTTGGGGTAAAACTATTTTTTATATTTTCAATGTTTCAGTGTGATTCATTTGAAACTGATATTTGTGACATGGTGAATCACTTTAATAGCAGTGCAGTACAGAACAGTTCAGTGTAAAACTGTAATATACCACTGTGAGTCTGTATGCTAAACTATGTTTCAGTTACAACTAAAGCATAATTACTAGTACCATTGTGTATAATTTTCAGTTTTATTGCTCCACTGTAAGCCAAACTGCCAATACATATTCCAGTTAAATATACATTTTTTCACTGAGTACAAAAATACTTTAATCACACATCAGAGGATAAATACTGTACTTAAATCAACAGCCCTTTATATTTATCTTTTACCCGGTATGTACTGTGGTATGTACTGTGACTTTATTGTTAATGTAACATGTAAAAATATTAAAATTATATTGTTGAAGTCATTAAGTTTTATGATGTATTCATCAGCATGACATAAATGACCTTAATTTAAATTTGTGCAAATGTTATGTTTCAGTTGCAGTGTGAACGTTAACTTGACAGTTTTGACACATACTGTCAAATATGCATTTTATGTTAAACTATTTTGAACACACACACACACACACACACACACACACACACATACATATATATATATATATATATATATATATATATATATATATATATATATATTATGCGAGGAAGAAGGAACCAAAGGCCACGAGTCCGCAAAATTGTTCCTTCCGAGAGAAAAATAAAATACAAGAGAGAGACAAATTCAAGATCCGATCATTTCGAGATGCCTGGACACACTGCGTTTGAAAGACAGATCATAGGATGCAGGAAATACAAACAGAGGGAGACAGTTCCTGAGTTGACTTGTTGCATAAAGGAAGGACTGGGAGTAACGGTTAACTCTTGCATAGTGTTGGACAGAAAAGGGAGGAGAGTTTGCTGCTAGACGGGTGCTACGCGCACGTCGTAGAGGTGGAGGAATGCATGCAGACAGTTCAGAGGAGCAGTGACCATTGAAGTAGCGATAGAAAAGAGATAAAGATGCAACAGTGCGGCAAAGAGACAGAGGTTGAAGGGAGTCAGTAAGAGGAGGAGAGTTAATGAGACGAAAGCCTTTGACTCTACCCTATTGAGAAGAACTGTATGTGGGGAGCCTTCCCACACATGAGAGTTGTACTCCACACAGGGGCAGATAAAACCCCCGTATAGTCAACAATTGTGCAGGGGTAAAGAAGGAACGGTGTTGGCTTAGCACACCCAATCTCTTGGAAGCAGATTTTACAAGAGATGTAATATGATCTTTACAAGATAAGTCCCGAGTAAATGAAACCCCAATCATGTTCAAGGATGATGCAGGATTAAGCTGAATATTATTAAACATTAGTGGGTATACCTGCGGAATATTTTATCGGGTTGATAGGTGTAAAAACTGAGTCTTTGATGCATTAAAAACAACCAGATTATTTTTACCCCAGTCAGAGATACGAGCCAAGTCAGACAGGTGTGCCATAGCCTCATCCCTTATTTGTTGAAGTAACTGCTGAGATGGATGTTGCGGGAACCGAATGGAAAGGTGAAGGGTGGATTCATCAGCATATGAGTGGATAGGGTTAGATGTACAGCTGAGAAAGTCATTGATGAATAAAAGGAAAGGAGTTGGTGATAGGACAGAGCCCTGAGGAACACCACTGTTAATAGATCTAGGAGAAGAATGATGGCCGTCTACAACAGCGGCTATAGAATGAGCAGAAAGGAAGCTAGAGATGAAGGCACAGATAGAAGGATAGAAACCGTAAGAGGGCAGTTTGGAAATTAAAGATTTATGCCAGACTTGATCGAAAGCCTTTGAGATCCCAAGTGCAATGGCAAAGCTTTCGCCAAAGTCCCGAAAGGAGAATGACCAGGAATCTGAAAGGTAGGTGAGAAGATCGCCAGTGGAGCGTCCCTGACGGAACCCATACTGACGATCAGAAAGAAGGTTGTAATAGGAAAGATGCTTTAAAATTTTTCTACTAAGAATTTACTCAAAAACCTTTGAGATACAGGATGTTAAATCAATTGGACGATAGTTAGAGGGTTGGGAATGGTCACCCTTCTTTGGGACTGGCTGAATGAGAGCAAACTTCCAGCAAGAATGAAAGGTACAAGTTGATAGACAAAGGCGAAAGAGTTTGCCTAGGCAGGGTGTAAGCACAGAAGCACAGTTCTTGAGAACAACATGAGGGACTCCATCAGGCCCATATGCCTTATGAGTATTGAGGCCTGTGATGGCAGAAAATACATCAGCTGAAGAAATTTTAATGTCAGCCATGAGGATGTCAGAGGGGGGAAGTGATAGGGTAACAGTACTGGAATCGTCTAAGATGGAATTGGAGGAGAAAGTCTGAGCAAAGAGATCAGCTTTATCAGTAGAAGAAACAGTCACAGAGCCATCAGAGGAGAAAAGAGGAGGGAAGGATGATGAGGCAAAGTTTTTAGAAAGGTTTTTGGCAAGCTGCCAGAAGGAGCGGGAAGAATTCGAATTAGAGAATTGAGAGCATTTAGTACGGATGGAATTATTTTTAGCAAAGCGAAGAACAGACTTCGCACGATTCCGGGCAGAAACATATAAAAGATGTGATTCAGGGGTGGGTTGGCTCCGGTATCTTTTATAAGCCCTCTCCTTGTTGTGGACAGCATTAGAACAAGCGTGATTAAACCAGGGCTTTCTTGAATTAGTCAAAGGATATGAGAAAGGAATGTATGCTTCCATGCACGAGAGAATAACCTCCGTAATGCTCAAGGTCCACCCAGATGGCTCCCGGCCATGGAAGCAATAATCATTCCAGGGAAAATAAAAGAAGTACTGCCTGAGAGCCTCCCAATCCGCAGCTCCAAAGTGCCACAGACGACGTTTCTTTGGAGGGTCCGGAGGCCGTACTGGAGCGATAGGACAGGTTAAGGTGATAAGGTTGTGATCGGAGGAGCCCAACAGAGGGAAAAGATTAACAGTGTAAGCGGAAGGATTAGTTGTAAGGAAGAGGTCAAGTATGTTGGAGCTCTCTCCAAGGTGATCAGGGATACTGGTAGGGTGCTGTACAAGCTGCTCTAGGTCATTAAGGATAGAAAAGGTGTGGGTTTGTTCACCAGGTGGATCAGTGAAAGGAGAGGAGAGCCAAAGGTGGTGGTAAGCATTGAAATCTCCTAGAATGGAGATTTCAGAGAAAGGAGAAATGGATAGAATGCGTTCCATCGTAGAAGTAAGATAGTCAAAGAATTTTTGATAGTACAGTAGAATTAGGAGATAAGTAAACAGTGCAGATATATTTAGTCAGAGAATGACAGGAAAGCCGAAGCCAGAATGTAGAGAATTCAGAAGAATCGAGTTCAGGAACACGAGAGCAAGATAAGTTGTTGCGTATATATACACAACAACCACCTTTGGCTTTGAAATGAGTATAGAGAAAGTAGGAGGATACAGAAAAGGGTCTGGTGTCAGTTGCCTCAGACAGCTGAGTGTGTGTGTGTGTGTGTGTGTGTGTGTGTGTGTGTGTGTGTGTGTGTGTGTGTGTAGGCCTATAATTGCTGAAATTTCCAAATTTTTGGCAAATTTTCAGAATTACACCTAACACACTGAAGCTTAAAATTTTAATTTTTCAGTGTTTTATTGTGTGATTAATTTGAATATAATATTCATTTCTGTCGGAAATTACTTTTTTCTTTTACACCAAACCAAGCAAACCCAAGCAACCTTAACCTAACCTATAACCTAGGACCTAACTTGAAGATTAAGAAGAGACTAACTGCAGTAGGCCAATAGACCCATGCTGGACAGCTCCCACAAAAGTGTGACTTATCTGCCCTGCCTAAAGTAGCCCATGCAGGCCCATGCCAGGCAAGTCCCACAGGAGTGTGACCACAAGAACGACAAATTTTATATGCAACCTATGCTGAATCGGTAGAGAGGAGGCTTGCAGTCCTAATGGACCAAGGATCGAATCTCGGCTGGGGCAGGGAACAGTTTAAGGATTTGAATTTCCTAAAAAGCAGACTTTCCTGATCTACCAGATGACCCGCCGACATGTCGTAAAAGTACTCCCGCTAATACCAATACACCAGTCCTGTATGAGACAGCCCTAGCATGAATTCAATATGGACGGTGGGTGTTAGCGCCGAAGTGGTGACATGTGGAGGTGTAGGAGGACTACTGGGCCTTGGGATAGCCAACTGCCCCCAAGAAATAGGCCCTGAGCCTTTGCCCAGAGTCGGACACATAAAAAAAAAAAAAAAAAAAAAAATGCTTATCTGGCCTGTGCTTAAAACTTTCTAGAGAGGGGGAAGCCACAACGTCACTGGGTAATCTATTCCATTCATCAACTACTCGACTGACAGTCAGTGTATACAATCCCTATCCCCTTGGCGCTACATCAAAAATTTACTGATTACCAAGACAATTTACGTGTACTGTACGTCAACTGCAGCTGGCTATATTACACATAATATTATACAATGTGAAATGTCTGTTTACCTTGAGGGATGCCCCGGTGAACTTTGACGGGGTGTTCACCAAATAGTGATAGAGGTCGCCGTATCTGAGATCTGGTTTCGGTCCCCAATCCTTGAAACAGGTGAATTTCTTACTAGATATGGTGTAAGGATCCAGCCCCAAATACTTTATCATGTTCCTGTACATACAGTATCTTGGTGGCATTGATCCAGATTTCTGCATATATCTGATAGCTCCATCTCTGACAGCCCTGTCTGGATAGCCATACTGCCAGGAGTTTGTCGTCCAATATGGATTTGTAAACAAAACCACGTGGTTTCTGTGACGTCACTGGAAAAGGTCTATATCGCATTAAAATTGGTATTATTTTCATCAGTAACAGTAAAAACGATACAAAGGTGTAAGATGCAGAATAAGTCGCTATCGAAGAGGGATTGCTAATCTTCCGAAGCGGGTGTTACATTACGAATGTATCTTTCATTCATCAGCAGTACGATGCGGTCATTTATTTTCACGGTATCTGGCAACGGCCAAGGCGTAGTAATTAAATGAGTGGATTTAAAGAGCAATGAATGAGTTTAAATGCTGATTACGTTACAATCAAAACACCATGTAGTAAAGTATGAATGGCCTGAGCAAATCCAAGTGCACGATAATGAAGGCGTTAATTTTTTCACTACTAGCACCACGTAGTAAGTTCAGCTTCATATTCTATGCTGTTATATAAAGTAGATGTAAATAAGTATGTTAAGGATACTAAAAATTGTGAAAAACAGTGGTTAATGGGTAAAAATTGTATAAAAATGTTTCAGTTTCACGCCAAGTACATGGTCATTATACAACAGTTGCCAGATTGACAAGCTATTGTTTTTCGTACAAAAAATTGCAATATTTTCGCTGCGGATGCCAGGGAAGTGAATAGAGGATAATAGAAATATATTGGGGATGAATATATAAAACACTCTTACGTCTGAAGAAAGCGTTAGTTAATGAAAAATTTGATATTATCTTTTCTCCCAGTCCTCTCCTGAATGGAAATTGCTAGTATTCAGTTGACAGAAGTTTTATTGTTTTAATTTTTACTACATGAGACTGAGAAAGCTACTCTGATCATCTGCATACTAAACAGAAATGATAATTGCAAATATTACACCTAATCATTGATGCTTTTGTGCTTCAGTAACAATACCGCAATAGCATAAAATGAATCTAAGTGGCGGTGTATGGGAACTAAGTCGAAATTTTATCAGTGAAGACTTGCTGCGGATCGCTTGATAGAAAGCTTATTATTTTGATTTACCCAGTACATGACTGAGAGAAATCTTCTGCTTAGCTGAATATCCAACAAAAAAATTTAATAAAAATACGCCTGATCATTGCTGCAGTAGAGCCAGGGATCCCCACTCCGTCAGTTTAGGACGTTTTTCGATTTTGTACCATTTCAAGAGGTCGGAGCTGATTGAGGGAGACAAGGGAGAGAGGGATGGCATGACATAAGAGGTTTTTATTGGGGTTCTTTATTTACCATTCAGTACAAGCCCCAGCACTCTGGGAAATACTGTCGATGGACATAAGAGGGATAGAAGAATACCTAAATTAGTGCTAATAAAATTAAAGCACGTATGATCATCAAAGAAAACGTTAAGAACGGTACACTGTAACCTATTGGGGTAACTGAAGCGTTTTCAGTATCACTCATAATAATTAACAGACGATGGGGGTAGACCACTGAGCTCCTTAATATGGAGAGGCTTTATCATGGATAGGACCACGTAGTTTGTGTAACAGCCGCCAGGGGCCCACGGCGGCGCTGATGTTTATCTACACCACCGAAGCCCACGTCTTTTGAAATCAGCTTATGAATTCGGAAAATATAGTGCCATAGCCCACTGCTTAGCTTATGTAAGCAACAGCGAAACAGAAACAGCAAGCTAAGAACTGTGATCCAACTGCATTTCCATGGTGGAGGCGACGAGAGGTGGTGTTTCAATGTGGCGGCCAAAGCTACACGCTCGCTGCGGATATAGCCTCTCCATATCATAGAGCTCTGTGGGCCAGACACCAAGAGATGTTTGGCCAAGAATTTACAACATACGAATACTGAAGCATAGAACAGCAGTAGCAAGAACAACTGAAGATATACTGAAGGGGAAAAAAAAAAAAAAAGGGAGTTGCTGTTTAAGTCTAACAGTCTCGTCAGCATTATTTTCATAACTTAGACCTTTGAGCCTGTGATGGTTATTCACCCGCTTCTCTGGATTACAAAGCGACTGTATCCTCCAAGTTACCAGTTACCTCCTCTTAATGTAACCCAATCCACTCCCTCACTTCCCAAGCCTCAATATGTTTCTATGCAAAGGCACAGCTAAAGTGCCTATAGCCCCCCAATCTAACAGAAAGTGAATTGGAAGATACTCGTTTATTCATTTGTTTTTATTCATTTTTGGTCTTGGACGAATTAATAGATGTTTCCTAGTTTTCTTTTTCTTTATCATTTAACAACAAGTACAGTTTTAAGACTAAGTAGGAAAGTGTTTGTGAATGAGATGAAGGGAGTGGGGGGGTAGGGGAGACAATGAGACGGAGGCCTCTTCTGGTGTGGAGAGGCTCCCTAACATCCCTTCCTAAGCGATTTCTTTTCCTCACTACATCTTGCCACCCTCTTTTGTGTTACTTAAATCCTTCCAGTATCACCATACGCTGCATAAATAATGTACAAAACAATATTAGCCAGCTCGATCAAAAAATAAACTGGTAAGGAAGAGATGTTAGGAAACTTCCTTACCCCCGACAAGATTTCGGGCCCTGGAGTACCTCAGTGCTTCTCCAGACAGACGGGAGGCCTGCACACCATCGCCAGTCACAACCTTGCTCCTTCCCCCATGCGAAAAGTTGTGATTATTCATGTGTGTATACTGTAATACTGCCCCTTCCTTCCCATCCCCAGAATGAGGCGTGTCCCCACCTTGGCACATTTGTGGGACTTACGCTGGTACTATTCATTAAAATATCAATCTATCAATCAATCATTTCCTGTGGCACCCCACGGGATGCATAGGTCCTCAATGAACTCTCTCCACCAATATTTGTCTCTTGCCATCTCCTTCAGGTCCCACCAAGACTCCTCTCCTGCTGCTCTTTTCATTGTCCTCAACCAGGTTTCCCTCGGCCTACCTCTACCTCTTCTTCCTCTAGCAGTCCACTCTGGCACATCCTGTATTAAACTGCCTTCTTTTCTGTATATGTGCCCCAGCCACTTCCAGCGAGACAGTCTCACATATTCATTAACTGGTTCTACTCTCGTAATATCACTTACTCTTTCATTTGTAAGTCTGTCTTGCCACTTTACCCCAAGAATCCTTCTCAATATTTTATTCTCAAATCCTAATACTTTCTGATCTGTTGCAATCGTACTGTACTGTACCATGACTCATGCCCATAAATTAAAATTGGTCTAACCATGGACATTTAAATTTTCACTTCAGTATGTACCGAAAGCATATTATTATTCCGAACAGATTTCAACACTCCAACAGCTCGCCAAGCCTGTCTAATCCTCTCCTCAGTTTCATTGTTTAATGATCCATTAGATGATACAATCGTTCCCAGATATTTAAAGTTTTCTACATTCTTCACGACATTATTCCCAATTACGCAATCAGTTTGGTTCTCCACGTTCATATTAATAATTTCAGTCTTTCCACAATTGATTACCAATCCCACTTTTTCTCCTTCCTCCACCAGACAATCAAGCACCCTCTGCATCTCGTAAATACTTCCGCAAATCAGTACAATATCATCAGCATAGTCCAAATCCATCAGCTTCTTATTTTCTTTCCAGTTAATTCCTGCACCTGTTCTCCTTACAACCTTTCTCATAACATAATCCATAACCAAAACAAACAGCAATGGCGAAAGAACTCCTCCTTGAATCACTCCTGACTCTTCAGCTGGGATTGGTCTATTTAGAACATTCAAAATGCTCCTTCCACCTTCCTTTTATATCCAAATCTTTAGTCATCAAATTACCATTTCTATCTCGTACAAGTATTTCCTTCCGTCTCTTATCAGTCCCAGTTAGCTCCTTTATGGCCTGATACGCTGCTCTTGTGCTCAGACCGTCATTTTTACTTTATTTAATTTCTGTCTCTGTTGCCTTTTCATTATATAGCCTCCTCTTATCACGTCTAACGAGTCTTTTTACTTCAGAATGTAAACTCCAGTACTTTGCTCTAAGTACTTCAACTACCTGGCCATCAACATGTTGTTCTTCACTTCTTAACTCGCCTCTTTCCTTTTCTGAATTGCATTCCATGTTTCATCTGACATCCACTTTTTCCTTCTCGTTTTTCCCTTTTTCTTAATAGTAACCTTAGTATTTAATTGTGACACTCTGACTGTGTCGACTGAATATGGGGAAAACCGTGGATCTCTCTCTCTCTCTCTCTCTCTCTCTCTCTCTCACCGCTCGCTGGTGCAGTGGTAACGTTCCCGCTTGCCATCTGGTAGACGGGAGTTCGCGCCTCGCTCAGGTTGCGAAAAGTTTCACTGACGAAGTGGGTGGTTACTGTCCCCCTTGAGCAAGGGGACGGGTGTGTGCGTGTGTGAAGGTCACAGCCTTGCCCTTAGATCGGACTATATGAGCTCTCAGCTCCCTTCCGGGAGGGTAAAAGCTTACCATCACAACCATCAGGTGATCCTGACCGACCCGGTGAATTACACACACACACACACTACATAAGCACACAAGGGGTTGCACCACCGCCTAAATTTTAAAGTTTAGACGGCAGCTTTAAATCACATGGTTATATTCTCTCTCTCTTTTCTCTCTTATATAATAATTGACGCACTTCTACCGTACGTACACAGTGTTGACTGTACAGGGATCTCACTTGCCCTGTTTGAAGTAGGCCAACAGCTCTCACATACAAGCAGACTTACTACATACAACATTCCTATATAGTTCATATATATATATATATATATATATATATATATATATATATATATATATATATATATATATACAGTATATGTATATATATATATATATATATATATATATATATATACAGTATATATATATATATATATATATATATATATATATATATATATATATATATATATATACACAGTATACAGAGAGAGAGAGAGAGACTACCGGTATATATATATATAGAGAGAGAGAGAGAGAGAGAGAGAGAGAGAGAGACAGAGACAGACAGACAGACGTCAAAATCCCGTAAGGGGTGGCCATTAAACTTTGAGTTATTTGTTTTACGGGGAGGGACACTAACCCTCCACCTACCCACTTGTTGACACGTAGGGAGCACGTGTGGTTTGGTTATATGGTTACCACCTAGCGTTGTAAATGGTTTCTTGGCTTACAGGAAAACATTTGGCTTGTCACTCAATGTAAAGTCACCTGTAAAGGAAAGAAAATCAATACGAAGTGACAGGAAAGATGGGAGAAATAGGAAGAGAGGAGGGCAGACACAGAAAAAGAATGATAAAGGCTAAGGAAGAAGTAGGCAGCACTACATCAAGTGAGTGGATGATGGTCGCCACCACCTATATATATATATATATATATATATATATATATATATATATATATATATATATATATACATTTGTATATATAGGCAATGGCAGAATGTTCTCATTCAATATACACTTTAACCTGGAAGTAAACAACACAGTTGTATTCTGCAGTCTCGATTTTTTTGTCAAGCCAATTTTAGGCGGATCAATAGCTTTGTTACCAACCACTCTAGCTGGTAATTTATTCTGTTGTTCCGATAAGTGAATGTTGAAGAAATGTTCGCCTTGATTACTTTAGTAATTCTTGCTTTTGAGCTTCATTCCACTATTTCTGGTCACAATATTATTCTATATTTCGAACACTCCCATGGTTGCTCAATATATATATATATATATATATATATATATATATATATATATATATATATATATATATATATGGATGGGGTGATGAGAGAAGTAAAACACGAGTAATGGAGAGGGAGATGACGTTGGTAATGAATGGTGATGGATGGGATATTTCATATTTGTTGTATGCTGATGATGCAGTACTTCTTGCAAATACCGGACAAGAACTTGGTAGACTAGTGCAGAGTTCTGCTGTCTGTGAGCGTCGTGCCTTGAGAGTAAATGTAGAAAAGAGTAAAGTGGTGGTTACTGAGAGAGAAGGTGACTCCCAGTGCAATGTTACAATGAATGGAGAGAGACTGGAATTGGTGAGAGAGTTCAAATACCTGGGTACACTGAGAGAAAACAGAGGTAAATGTGCAAAAGAAGTAGAAAGTAGGGTGACATAAGGAAGAAAAGTAGCTGGTGCAATGATAAGAAACAGAGGCTTGAATGTTGCAGCTGCACGAGGCTTACATGAAGGAGTGTTAGTGCCAACTTTAACATATGGATGTGAGACTATGGTGTGGCATGAAAATGAAAAGAGTAAGATCGGTGGAGATGAGAGTGCTGAGGAATGTATGTGGAGTACAGAGGGTGGATAGGATACGAAATAATGTGATTCGTGAAAGATGTGGAGTAAGGAAGTCTGTGGACACCAGAATCGAAGAGAGTGTACTGAGATGGATTGGTTATGTGGAGAGAATGGATAACAGTAGAGTGGTGAAAAAGTTATATCTGAATGAATTAGATGTAGGGAGGAGGCGAGGTAGGCCAAGAAGGTGGAGAGATATGGTGGATGAGTGTGTTAGGAAGAGAGGTTTGGAAGTCTGTGAGGCTAGGGAACTGACAAGAGATCGAGCCGGCTGGATGAAAGTTGTGAGAAGTGCATGATCAGCGATTTGGTACCCCTTTTTAACGTGGCAGCGTCCGGATTGACTCTATCGGATACGTTTATGTGAAGCTACAGAATGTGATGAATGTTTTTGGCGTATCCGATAGAGCCAGGATTCCAGGGGCTTGAATGATGAATGAATCGAAGTGTGGAACATTGGATTGGGCAAACTTGGGCTTGTCTGGACATTGCTACTCCTCATCTTGCCCTAAGGTAAGAAAGGAAGTCCGGATGATGATGATGATGATCGAACACTAAAACATTATGTAACATCGTCGGTTTTGTTCAGAATTTTAAATATATACGTGTATGTGAGTGAGGTGAAGGGGATAGAGGAAGAGAGAGACCAGGATATGGTGTAAGGATGGAACAGAAAGATATTTGAGAGAGGGGGATGTAAGTTTCGGGGTAGGGCAGCGAAATGGCAGGGGTCACATGGAGGTTGTTTGTGGCCACCGCTCTCGAGTCTGACGATAAATAGATTGATAGAAAAAAAGGTCACATTGAGACAGACTGAGAAACGTATCACTTTTTACCTACGTCATATGAGGTGATATTAGCTCCGCCCAACGTCTGTAACGTCGTGTTGATTGGCCTTGAGAATACACATGTTCTAACTTGTAACTCTCTCTCTCTCTCACACACACATAAAGAATTGCACCACCTCGCCTAACCAGGGTTTCGGAACTGTCTTTCCTTCATTGCATCATTACAAGGGGTTTCACCTCTTCCCCTAACTTTAAGGTTTAGACAAGAGCTTTTAATCACATTCTCTCTCTCTCTCTCTCTCTCTCTCTCTCTCTCTCTCATATATATATATATATATATATATATATATATATATATATATATATTGTAATAACTGAAATGAAACTGAATAAATCAAGCAACGCGGCCTATCATAGACCCCATTACATCTCTTTCTCATTGCCAATAGGGTTGCCATACATTAGGATTTTCCCGGACATGCCCTGCATTTAGGTATCAAAATCTCCGTCCGGGAGAAATTTTAAAAATTCTCCAAAAGTCCAGAATTTCAGCATCCATCACTTTTTCCAGAAAAAATTAATATACCATTAAAGTCTGTAATGAGAGAGAGAGAGAGAGAGAGAGAGAGAGAGAGAGAGAGAGAGAGAGAGACCTTCGTTGTTTCCATCAGCTGTTGAGTGTTGCCAGTTTGGCTGATTCAGTGCTAGGAGCTAGATAAAAATAGTCTTACCTTTTCCTGTTCTTCAGCCACGAGTTTTTTTGTTTTTTTCATAGTGCTGTTATAACCATAAAATATATGGTAATTGCACACAATTTTTGGCTTAGTTTTCATTGTTACACTGTAGCATTTGTTATTCTTATGATCTTATCCTGCATCGATCTAGTTTTAGCATTTTTCATCTACCCAGTTCTGTACTTTGCCTGTTTTCCTTTACGTAGTAAACAGATTTGAGACTGTGATACAGTACAGCGGTATTGGTATATATATATATATATATATATATATATATATATATATATATATATATCTATATATATAATCATGACGTCAAAGGCCCAAAGTGTGTTGGGGGGCGGGGGGAGCGTGGACTTCAGCGTAGGCGTCCGGAATTTTGATTCTTCAGATATGACAACCCTATATTGCATCATTACAGGGGGTTGCACCACCTCCCCTAACTTTGAAGGTTTAGACGAGCTTTAAATCACATCTCTCTCTCTCTCTCTCTCTCTCTCTCTCTCTCTCTCTCTCGTTGCACCGTCACAAAGAAATATTTAACATCCTCCATTTCTTATCCTTCCTCAAAGCAAATGTTGGACGATGTGACGATACTAACAACAACTACAATAATAATAATAATAATAATAATAATAATGATAAGCATTGTCAACATTACTGTTTTCATTATTATTATTATTATTATTATAATTATTCACTCATCTTAAATGTCGGGACCAACTGCCTAGCCCCGGACTCCTACGCTACTCATGGGGCAATAGGATTGGATGATGGATGGATGGATTATTATTATTATTTTACAGAAAGAACAAGGAAAGAAATTGCTCTTGTGCTTCCTACAAGAATCTCGCTCTAACACACACAGTAGATCCAGAATATTCTTCTTTCTAGAAGGTCTATGCGTATCCTCACCTCCCGGTACGATATGAAATGTCCTACAATAGTTACCAAATCGAAAAGTAAATTTCATAAAATACCACTTGAAACTGAACTCCAAAAACGGCAGGGTAAAAGTAGAATGTCGTGAAAAAAAAAAAAAAGTTAAACTCTTTATATAATCATCACTTTCATCAGCAACCACTGAAATTAGGTAATGTCTATAAGTTTCATATTTGACTAGGTGCCTACCTGCAAACGTACAGTACGTACCACAGTACAGTGTATAGACTCAAACAGTGTGCTCATCTCTGGACCATAATAAGGTCGGTTTCGCGCAGGTCATCTATGATTGGTGGCCTTGACCCGTGACGTCAGCTGGGTGGCTGGCTCGCTCACAGGAGCAGGACAACAGTGTGTTTTTACCAGCCATTTGTGACGCGTAGCCTGCTTTATTTTATACATTTCATCAACTTCAAAAACTTTTCACGATGTGCAGTGTGTTTGGGTGTTCAGGGAAGACATCTGATGGCAAGTTTCTGAGACGCTTTCGCATGCCAAATGATAAAATCAACAGGCAAAAGTGGATACATTTGTGTGGACGGAAGGACAAGGTTTCTCCCACTGGCCGTGTCTGTGAAAGGCATTTCAGCTCGCAACAGTATGCAAAAGATCTGCAAAGCAAGTTGCTGGGGACACCACCACCAATCAGAAAAAGACTGCTAAAGTCTGGAGTAGTCCCTGATCAAAATCTGCCTAATAAACAAGGTATGCAGTGAGTGAATAGTTTTATGATGAAAAATAACTGACTGCAGTAAGATTAATAATTGTTAGGGGATTTATGTTCAAGTATGAGCATCAAATGTTCATGTAAGATGCTTAAAGGATTTTCTTGTCCCTACGCAATGCATTATCACCAAGAACCCAAGGGGTGTGTGTAACAAGCTAAATAAATGAATGTGGACCCAGTCATGACAAACGTACCTCTAGGGCTTTTATCAGTGCACCATAACTATATTTTCATTTAACATACAATTATTTATACAATTTCCATGATGAAATGGTGATAGGTTCATTGTAATATGAGTAAGTGGTTAGGTATAACGAAACAGTTTGTGAATGTAACGAAATATTAATGCTACAGACCTATATATTTAACAATAATTCTTGTAATAACTTTAAATTAATTGACACCCGTGTAAATACCGACGGAAAAAAAAGGAATGTTAGAAAATTAGAGAGAGAGAGAGAGAGGGGGGGGGGAGAGAGAGAGAGAGAAAGAGAGAGAGAGAGAGAGAGAGAGAGAGAGAGTATTCCCCTGAGACAAGCATGGTAAATACCCGCAGGTAAAACAGATGCAGCCTCTCTCTCTCTCTCTCTCACGCATGCATGCAAACATAGCTTTACACACACACACACACACACACACACACACACACACACACACACACACACACACACACACAAGATATGGAGATAGGACAACACGAGCTAAGCTCAATACCTGTATACTACAAATTGCTAAATACATACTGTACACACACACACACACACACACACACACACATATATATATATATATATATATATATATATATATATATATATATATATATATATATATGAGAGAGTGGGAGGAGGCGGAATGTCACCTGAGACCGTGAGACAGAATCAGTTTCCAAGTGACGTAGACACTAAGAAAAGTAGGAGGAGCCATATTCTGGGGGCGGAGGAAGCTGCGTATGAGGTACATACGGTGATTTAGATACGTATCCGGTCGCTCCTACTTAAAGTCAAGGAAAGTCATCCTCGTGCCAGTTTCAAGGGTCGCGTTGCGCATAAGTGGAGAGGGTAATCCCTATTCAAGAATCGTCATCCAACAACCTGGTCACTATGGATCAGAAAGAATCACGCATTAACATATTTTTAAAGAAGTATGGCGCGCCAGTGTTCTGGTATATACTCATCGCCTTAGCATCTGGGCTGATTGGGTATTACATGCATTCGCACATATCTGGATATGATCACGCGACTCCCATCAACTGCCAGGAAGACACAACAACTGCAGTTTCTTTTGACTACAATACGGCAATCCAGCACGAGGTATGTCATATGCAGTATTTTTCTGGAGATCATAAGTTAGTTGGTATTATTTCGGAAATACACCCAACTTACGTAGAGGGAAGTTCATGTCTTCGTCATTAAGTTTATGCAGTGTTAATCAATTTTTCTTTTATATACATTCGTCGCAAATGCACTTTTTAGTAGTAAGTAGATAAGGAATGGGAGTGAGAGTTGTTTTAGCTCGTAGCTCTGTCTGATATTGAATCTACGCCCAGAATAAAGTAGGTTAGGTTAAGCGAGATTAAATTAGGTTAGGTTAATTAAGTTAAGCTTACAACAATAAATATATCAATTCAATTCAAGTTAGATGCAATGAAAGACGGAGACAACAGCTGGAGATCCCCTCCCCCCATCTTTTTTTAAGCACTAATAAATGGATTTGCGACGAATGCTTACATAAGAGAAAATGCATAAAATTGCTTAAATTCAGCAATCGGCATATTAATTTCAGTGTCTGGTAGTTGGATGATATGATTGAGCCTAATGCTCCCTCTGCTGTTGATCGGCAACTGATTATTTCTCGGATGATGGAAAGTTATAATGATTCCAAGAAGAAAGTCGGACGCATTTTTTCGAGACTTCTGCAGTAGATTTAAGCCGGGCGTCTCTCTCTCACTGGCATTAGTGATCAGGCAAAAACATACTTCAGCCTCCCATCAGCTGAGATGTGTAAACACTGCAATCAGCTGATACTATTTACATTGTCAAAAAGCATCCACAGTCACTTGTAGTGTGTGTGTGTGTGTGTGTGTGTGTGTGTGTGTGTGTGTGTGTGTGTGTGTTCTTACCTAATTGTATCTTAACGGAAATGAGTCAAGCTCTTACTGTCCAGTGAATTAAACCATTTTTATCATAAATATCCTTAAATTCATGAACTGTTTTGGCACACTTTCATTCGGTGGTGCATTCCACTGATCCGTTGCTCAGTTTGGAAACTGATATTCTTTAACGTTTTTATCACCTCTCTTTTTATGTAGTTTTTTGCGGTGTCCTCTTGCTGATGCTTACCCGTAGCATATGTACTCATTTATGTCCATTTTCACTATTCCTGGGGTGCATTTGTATAGCATAATCATTTCTCCTCTTTTCCTTCTCTCCCATAGTGTTGGTGTATTCAACTTTCTAGTCTTTCTTCGTAGCTTAGATCCCTTAGGCTTGGCACCGTACCCATCTTGTAGCTGCCCTTTGTACTTTTTCAATCTTATCTATTTGTTTTTAGAGTTGAAGATTCCAGACTACTGATGCATACTCCAGGGTTGGTTTGATGAATGATGTTGTTATCTTTCTCAACATGTCTTCATTTATGTATGTAAATGCTATTCTCATATTAGGAAGCAGTGTAGCCTATGCATGTTCTGCTGAGCACATCTTACTGATGTGGTCAGCAGATAGTGTGTGTGTGTGTGTGTGTGTGTGTGTGTGTGTGTGTGTGTATGCGTGTGTTCGTACCAAATTGTTCTTACCTAATCGTATCTTTGCAGGAATGAGTCAAACTCGTACTGTCTCTTGTATTAAACCATTTTTACTACACATATCCTTAATTTCATGGATAGTTTTGACACACACTATTTCATTCGGTAATGTGTGTGGGTGTGTTCTTACCAGTGTTCTTACCTAATCGTATCTTAACAGGAATGAGTCAACCTAGTACTGTCCCGTGTACCATTCTTATTATACATATCCTTAATTTCATGGATAGTTTAGGCACACACTGTTTCATTCGGTATTGTGTGTGTGGGTGGGTGGGTGGGTGTGTTCTTACCTAATTGTATCTTTACATGCCCCGTGTCTTAATCCATTTTTATCATATGTATATCCTTAAATTCATGGATAGTTTTGGCACACATCATTTCATTCGGTAGTGTGTGTGTGTGTGTGTGTGTGTGTGTGTGTGTGTGTGTGTGTGTGTGTGTGTGTGTGTGTGTGTGTGCGTGCGCCATCCGTCATTGCAAGTCACATAGTCATCATGAAATCCAAATGAAATGAAAACACCAGATGAGTTGAATAAAACAAAATGTATCCCATTAGAGTATTAGACAAACATTTCCTCCACTTTACTGAAGGGATGGGTAGATTTGAAGTTTCAGGCAGTCATGGTTATTCTTTTGGTTATTCATAACCCCTCCATTCTGTGTGATATGGCAGAAAGATGTAAAAGAGACTGAGGATTATGCACGAATAAACTTAGTCAGTGTAGTACCAATCACTGTCAGAACACTTTGTTTTTTCTACAAAGGCGATGATGAGAGAATAGGCAAACTTGAAAGAGATGAAGGAGGATGAGGGTTACACACAAATCAATGTGGATGCTGCTGCTGTTTTGGTAGGTGTAATGTAAATATTGAAGTGAGAGTACATGGAGTCTCCAACTAAAATTTTTAGAAAATAAAACTGAAAAGTCAGTGAATCAGTCGAGAACTGCTCAAATGTACAATGGTGGTTTGCTAGCTGAAGAGAAAGAGCATTTCCGGCATGCAGCAAAAGTTAGTGTAATTGGTCTGCATCCGTAGGGAATAAATTATAGTTCAGTCACATTAACTTGGTCCAATTTTTTTCGTTTTGTAGCTTGTTTCACATAGTTTAGTGGCAAATTTGACAGTGCTATGGTTCTGCATCCTTTCCATAGCATTTCTTTGTGACTAGCATTATATTCTAGTGTTAAATCTCCCATTACAGCTCAGCATTCAAGATAGAGAGATGGTAATTTTAGGCCAAGTTAGAGGAAAAAGAATATATTTCAGTGACATATGTACTACCCAACTTGGGATATCTTATCCAGACATTGTAAGGTATCTGATCATCTTACCGAGCCCAAAGACTGTCAAAGATCTTAAATTAAAAAAAAAAATCTGTTAATAACATGTTTATAGATGAGTTCAGGAGGTGGCCAATACATGTAATGGGAGATGTTTAATTTTTTACTGTAGTTAAAAGAAGGTAGGTTAGCGTATTAGTGTAGGTTGTGTATCTACAGGTCGTATGTTTCAACAACAAAGAGAGTGCTCAGTAAGGAGAAATATGCAAAATGAGTTTATTAGCAACTTAGGAAATAACACTCATCCAAATGCTGTCCTAGAATTCACTTCCACACTGCTCATTCAGTCGTGTAGTATCCCTGCATTTGAACTAACACAGCATTCGGTCAGTGTAGTAAGCAGTGCTTAATGGCCCATGTTTCACCATGACCCTGTGACAAAGATATTTCCATCTCTATAAGATAAAGGTCCCCATCACATTCTCCCATGCTGTGCAACAGAAAACTGACAGAAGATTACTTTAGATAGAAGAAAACCATTTTTGTGTACCAGACACAAAATCAACCAAGCAGATTCTGATATTATCCAAGATTTTTCCTTGGAGATGTTGGTACTGCCAAGTAAATCATTAGTACTGTATTTTCTGTCCTCACTCCATTTGAAAGATTTTTTCTTCCCTGAACTATCATCAGCAACCTGTAGTATTATCTGATTTGTGCCTATTATGACAGACGTGGACACTGAAGCATAGTGTGCTGGTTTTTGCCAATATGGTGGACCTCGGGTGTGATGTCATGTGAAAACTTTATACAGTAGTACCTCAACTGCGCATATAAAAATTCACTCTTGCTTTTGATCTTTTATATTCAGGTGGAAAAACAAGAGGCAGAACTGGATGAAGTTATGGGTTGCCAACCAGTATTGCAGGCAGTGCCAGTCAGCAGTCTTTTAAGTCCTATGGATGACATCTTTGACTTTGTGATTTTAACCAAACACGTGCCCCTGCGACGCTGCCCAGGTTGGAGTGGGGTGATCAGGGCTGGCAAAGGCTGGCCTAATATGTGCAAGGACTACGCTGGCTGGGACGGCTTGTGTCGTAATAAGGGATGCTGTCTGCCAGGTAATGGGCCTCACTCCCAAAAAATCATCCACATCACGATCCTCGTTGGGTATATCCCACAAGCTCGCAGCAGAAGTGTGGAAGAACACCAAGTATGTGAATGTTCTTATAGTCCTGACAGTGTTAACAGATTGCAAGTATGATGAGACTAAAAGTAGTTCAGATCTGACCTTTGTGTTAAGGTTTACTAGTGACGGAAAGTGCCCCCGTCAATGATTTTTGTTCCACTCTACAAGTATTAACTACAGTATTTATTTTTATACAGAACCAGTACCATTATATTAACTTTAGTCATGCAGGATGAAATGTTGTAGCTTGGTACTATAGATAAAGGATTTCCTTGTATTATATTGATTCTGAACATGAGTGAGTTGGACCTTTATGTCCAGACCTTTATTTTTTTCTAGTATTGTTGCTACGTTACTGTATATGATTGTCCTAATACAGAAGTAAATAATTTTGTTCGCCAATTGTATGATCTCATCTGTGTTCTTTGCAAACCAAAGTATACAGGTCAGCTTCTCTGATTATTTAAGAAAACAGTACCGGTACTGTACATTTAATGTCTTAGAAACACCTCCACTAATACCAATACACCAGTCATGCTTGAGACAGCCCTATGAATAGCGATTGTTATCGCCAAAGTCATTACATGGAGGTGTATGGTACCGTACCGGTATGTAGAACTGCTGGGCCTCAGGGAACAGACTGCTAAGCCAGTGCTCAGAGCAGTAGTTCTTAACCTGGGGGTAATTTCCCCCAAAAGAGTAAGTTTGTCTTCTCACGGGGGTAATATCGATAAAGATTTGAGCGTCAATTTCTATTTACTTTTTTTTATTGATATATTATAAGTAATCGTGCTTAGAGCGAAATTAATTGCCTCTAACAGAGCCATGCATGGAAAAACTTTGGCCCGTATTTTCCTCGGTTAAGGAAGGTCCCTAACACCTTTCCCCAAGCTATTTATGTTCATTACAACTTGCTTTGCTCTTCTGTGTTACATCATTCCTTCCAGTATGAGTACTCCGTATGGATAACGTACAAAAAGGTTATTAACTGGTCATATCCAAGGAGCAGTGTTGAGGAGCTTCCTTAACCGACGAGAATGCAAGCCTTTGTCTAATGTACAGTACTTGAAAACATTGATTTATTTCTGTAGCTTGTATAATCATTTGGAAAATACAATATTACCAGTACAGTCTTGTTTTTCAACTCTTTCTCCCAGTTTCAATAGGATAGGGGTAATAACAGCCCATCTTGGTGTGTCAAGGGGATAACAGCAGCAAAGAAGCTTAAGAAACAAAACAATGGCCCAGTGTCATGCATATTATATATATATATATATATATATATATATATATATATATATATATATATATATATATATATATATATATATATATATAATATATAAAATTATCACTTGTAGTTTATTCGCTCATATGTTGTTGAAGGCTCCAACATGTTTGCATGCGTCAGCCTTGGTCACCTGTTCGCAGCTCTCCGTGCTGTTCAGTCTCTGGCAGCTTCCCTAATCAGTTCCTTATCCCTGAGGTCACACTCAATGACCTCGTCCCATGTCATTTTCGGTCTACCTCTCACAACCCTACCCCCAACATGAACACTTCTCACTTTCTGCACCTAGTAATCATCCCTCATCCTCTCCACATGCCCAAACCCTCTCAATCTGCCTCTCCTCATTACAACACCAATACACTCCAGTCCCATCCTACCTCTTAACTCTTCCATCGTAAATCTAGACCCCCTCCCCCCAGGCTTCGCACTGAGGGACATATTGCACATCCACCTAATCATTGTCATTTCTGTATATTTGAGCCTGCGAATATCCTCTTCCCATTACTGCCCAGGTCTCACTACCATGCAGCATTACACTCCTAACACATGCTGCAAACAAAGATATGATATAAAGTGGTAACTTAGTACAGAGACAGCAGTACAGTGTGGGTAAAATAATAAAACATGTCTCTGCACTGGAGAATTAAATCCATTTCAAGCTTTTCACCTTAGTGTTGTCAAATCCCCTGCTCATATGATAATTTGGAGCGAATTTCAGGTGTTGATTACATTCAGTATGTCATTCAATATACTGTACCTCACTCAATGTTTTATAAATGTTAACATAGCTTTACATGATTTTTATCCTTTTGAAGCTTATTTCCTGTACCTCAGTGGCAAAACAATACGGCACTACAGCTTTACATCCTCTCCATAGCGTCATATTCTACTGTTAGTACCTTGTTACAGTTCTACACTCAAGGTCAAGAAATGGCAGTTTAGCCTAAATTAAGGTTGTTGTTGAGTAACACCAGTATGTCTCGCAAAGCAGACCCATCAACTGCAGGCAAGCATGCACCCCTTCAGGGATGTCCCATGCAGTGAATCAGTGGTGCCCTGCAGTAGACAGCACCCTGCCCCAGTGAGGTGTGAAGAGGAGCATGGAGTTTTGGTTCACAGATGAATACCACATTTTGGTTCACGGATGAATGTCACATTTTGGTTCACGGATGAATATCACATTTGAATCATCAGCAGCTTTAAAAACCCACCGAGCACCTCAGAACAAAAAACATGGGCATCAGGCGTGGTGTAACATGGCTACCGCTACACCAACGCCGCCCTGGCGGCCGACACACAAATTACGCGGTGCTACCCAGGAGAAAGCCGCTGCATACTATAGTGCTCAGTAGGGCAGACACCATGAGATGTTTGGCCAACAATTAACAACATATAGATACTGAAGCATAGAACAGCAGTAGCAAGAACAACTGAAGATATACTGAAGGAAAAAAGAAGGGAGCTGCTGTTTAAATCCAACAGTCGCATTGGCATTTTCTTAACTTAGACTTTTGATCCTATGACGGTTAGTCACCCGCTTCTCTAGATTACAAAGCGACTGTGTCCTCCAAGTTACCAGTTACCTCCTCTTAATGTTACCCAATCCACTCACTAACTTCCTAAGCCTCAATATGTTTCTATGCAAAGGCAGAGCTAAAGTGCCAATAGCCCCCCATTCTAACAGAAAGTGAATTGGAAGATAGTCGTTTATTCATTTGTTTTTATTCATTTTTAGTCTTGGAGGTATTTAATGGTTGTTTTCTGGGTTCTTTATCATTTAACAACAAGTACAGTTTAAGAGTAAGTAGTAAAGTGTATGTGAATGAGGTGGGGGGAGAGGAGGGGGGGAAGGGGAGACACAGGATGAGATGAAGGGTTAGAGTGGAGAGGTATACGAGTATGGGAAACTGGGGTTTGAGGACGTCGACTTGGAGGAGATTATTTTGTTTGTGCCCACCCCTTACTGGATTAATGCGTCTAGCTATAGATAGATAAATAGATACTGTACTTTTTAACATTAATCTAGATAATCTTATTGTGGTAAGTGGGTAAAATGCCCGCCGAGACCGCCACAGGACCTCCCACCTCACCACCCCCCACACCACCGCCGAGCCGCCACCCCACCACCACCCCAGGAGGACACACAGGTGAGGTTAGTGACCTCGGGCAAGAGGGTCATCGGGACATCCCGACCCTGAGCCCCTATTCCTCGCAAGTGCCCCAACCCCAGGCGTTCAGACAACCTGAACTACTGTGCGGGCGGGGTAGTGTCCGTCAGACCAGGGGTGGGACTGAAAAGAGGTCAGTCCCAAGTAACACCGTCTTGACGGTCTTGCTACACCCTCTAGGGCAGGATAGAGGCCCAAGGGCAGGAAGAGGCCCAAGGCTACGGCCTTAAAAGAGAGATAGACACAGGCTACGGCCTGACAAAGTGTGTAAAGGGGAAGGTGACCCCAGGCTCCGGCCTTAACACGCTGAGGAGAGAGAGTTGCCTGTGTGCATCCCTCTCCAGTTGTACCTTGGCTACGGCCAGAATACGGTCCAGGGTAGATAGACCCTGCTACCGTACGTGTAGCGCCACCCAATTACGGAAGCGGCGACTCGGGGCCGGCCTCTCGCCGGAGCAGACGGGTGATCCCGTTTCTCCGCTAGTCGTTTCCCGTACGGGCGGACACTCAGTTACGACTGGGGCACGTACCAGGGTGGAGAATTCCCTGACGGTAGGATCTGTCCGTATTGGAGAGAGTGCGGTCCTCGCGCCCCTCACTCCGGCTTGTTCCCTACTGCGGGAGGAACACCACGCTGACGGCCGCTTGCCTCGGCGAAAGGGCGACCCCGATCACCCTACTGGTGTCCCTCGCACGCCGGACAAGTTCACGGCACCAGCCAGGGTCCATACTAGGGGAAGTGGAGCCCCACCTCAGCCCAATGAACACACTCAGGGAACCACGGAGAGCGTGAGTCTCCCTCAAGCCTCTTTCCCTCCGGGGAGCCCTTCGTCGCCATCCAGGCTTCTTGGCCAAGCGGAGGCGTTAGAGTGGTGGCAAGGCCCGATTGCGGAGTTACCGCCCACACCCGGACGCTCCTTAGCACTGTTGGAGCCCTACAGGAGTCGCTGCCGCAGCCCAGCCCTGACGGCGCCTCTCCCCCTGAGCACCTGCAGACCCCGGACGCCCAGGCCTTCCACCACGGTCCCCGACGACGGCGACCTAGGCTCCCTCACGCCCCGGCAGAAGAAGAAACAGGCCCGAATCCTCCGCCTGTTCGGTCCTAGTCCCGAGGGCCCCCGATCAGGTCAAGGCCTCCGGACGGCGAGGCCTCCTTGCACCCCACCAGCGCGGCCCTAGGAAGGAGCCGCCCCTCAGGTCGAGGCCCTAAACAAGAGAGCCTCCCTGACAGTAAGTACTAGTGACCCAACTACCAAAGAAACACGGGTAGAACAGTGAAAGTGACAGTGACCCCTAATACAGTGACAGTGATCCAATGCACAGTGGCAGTGACCAATAAAAGTTATGTTAAACAGTGATATCAGGGTAAGTCGTGCTTGAGCATAAAACAGTTCAGTTCCCCCTCTCAGAAAGGAAGCGGGGAGTTTTCTGTGGAGTCGAAGATAGGTGTGTGAGCGAGCCGAAAGGCTAGTGAAGTGCTTCCCTGCGACTATAGTCGGATTCCCGCCTGTTTGCGGCGGGGGTGTGGCCAGCACCTGTGGGCAATGGTGCCACGTTTCCCCAACTTGCGATGTGAAACGGAAGCTATTTATGTACAAGGCATCACAAATTCGATAAATTCAGATGAATAAAACTTACACTTGTGTATTTTGATGGATGAATCAACAGTAATCTTATTATGCATAAAATATTTATACAGTAACACAGAAACATGGCACACATATTGTACAGTGTTGCTAAAAGATATTGTAGTCACTTTTATTGGTTTTTAGCGTAGTTTTAGGGTGGGTAATAATATCACAGTTATGGATATAAGATAATGAGCCTGAAAAAAGAAGAAATATGCCAATATCCAAAGTAAAAGAAATAATTCATGTAATTCTTGTGAGTGGCAATACTTACACATCCATCTGGCCTAAAATAAATGTCCCAAGGGAGAATGAGGAGATTCAATGTCCCAAGAGAGAGAGAGAGAGAGAGAGGGAGAGGGAGAGGGAGAGAGAGAGAGAGAGGCATGCATTGAATGCATTGTCGGCATCACTTAATATAACAAAACCAAATTAACAAATGAAAGCACAATTATAAATAACTTATAAAAGAATCAAAAGTACTCAGGGTGGCTCACATTTCCCGCCAGGAGAGAGAGAGAGAGAGAGAGAGAGAGGGGGGGAGGGGGGAGAGAGAGAGAGAGGTCTGTCACTGCCTTCTTTGTATTCATTTGTTCCTTTGTACATACTGCACACACTGATATACATTGTTCCTATTGATGCACATATATCTATACACGTAATTTCTCTCTCTCTCTCTCTCTCTCTCTCTTCTAATACTGACCACGTGGTAGGTGAATCCAGCCCCCCCTTCCCCTCTCCTCCCTTCTTAATCCCTCCTGGGTGTCTCAGGTCAAATCCCACTTCACACTTCCCCTCCCCCCTGGACCACTACGTCGGGGTGTATGAATCAGTAACGTAACAAACCTCTCAGCAGACAGTAACTTTGACACTCCATCTACTACTAAATATGACAAAACCAAATTAACAAATGAAAGCACAATTATAAATAACTTATAAAAGAATCAAAAGTACTCAAGGTGGCTCACATTTCCCGCCAGGAGAGAGAGAGAGAGAGAGAGAGAGAGATAACGGTATAGAAAACGTGGCAACACTGTACACAGGTGCGGGCCGCGCCACGGCCGCGAGCGCGCGCGAGTCCTACTATAGGTGACGGTGTCGGATGTCGCCGCACGCACCCTACCTTTGTTATAGTATCATATCCCCCACAGACTCCCAATCACAGTGAATGTAAGTGAGACTCCTCCGTTTATTATTATCCACCAGTGACACGACCAGTGTTCTCGATTGACCATTGCAGTGAAGTGATATCTCTCCTCAAGAATAGTCACCCATATCCCTGACTGCCCTGTGCCCTGTGCAAAAGTAGATTGGATCCAATTATAAGTGTATTATTGTATCTGTGTTATTGTGTATCAAATACTGTGTATGTAGCACTGTAAGGGATAGAATTTAAGCAATAGATGTGATTTGGTGTACTCTCTCTTTTTATGCCCTGTTCCTTTGTTAGTGCATTACATCCGGTCTAGCCAAAGGACCCCGTCCCAGTGCTCGTGTTTTTACGACGAGAAGTCGCCTTAAGAACACAGCATTACAGTGGGGGCACTCGCCATCCACTCACTCGATGTAGTGCTGCTCTCAGGTGTCTGCCCTTTCTTCCTTCTTTTCTTCCCTCCTCATCTGTCTATCTTTGCTTCATTCTTTCCTAGTCCTTCTGGTGATGTTACACTCCCACTTCTGTCTTTCTTCCCTTCATTCTTTCCTCTTCCATCTGCCTATGGGTGACTCTACACTGAGTGGCAAGCCAAATGGTTTCCCGTACACCAGGAAACCATTTACTATGCTGGGTGGTAACCATATAACCAAATTATGGCGCATGGTGGTTTGGTGGGTAAAACTGGTTTACAAAAAAAAAAAAAAAAATCTGAGGCAAGCATGTGAATAGGTGTTTTTGACTACTTTTGATATGCTTAATTCAAATTTCTAAACAGTTTTGCTCTGTCACCTCTAGTTTTTTTGCTTTCACATATACCTTTTTTTATTATAATGCATACATTTATTATATAATGAGTTTATTTCATATATTAAAATGGCCTATTACAGAACGAAACAAAACAGACACAGAACACTGACAGAGCTAAATATTACCATTACTTGGATATAAGCAAATATACACACCATAGTACTACAGACAGTCAGGAGTGAGTTTTTTTTGGACGATCTGGTATACTTTGCCTCTGGGATGTTGCGCAGGAGCATCCAGCAGAAGTCCCCCATCATGCTGGGGTTCCACTTGCTTTGGTAGTTGCTCTCCATCTTAGTAATATCTTGGTGGAACCTTTCCCCATGTTCGTCACTTACTGCTCCGAGGTTCTGGGGGAAGAAGTTGAGGTGGGAGTGGAGAAAATGAATCTTGAGAGACATTCGGCACCCCATATCCTGAAAAGCCTGCAACAACTCGACACGCTCTTGGTAATCTAGTGCCTGTGTGTTACCAAGGAAGCCATGGCAGACTACCTTAAATGCTTCCCATGCTCTCAATTCCTTCAAGGTGAGCTTCACCTCGAATACCTCATCCTTCAGCACCTCCCGGATCTGAGGTCCGATGAAGATGCCCTCCTTGAGTTTAGCAGAACTGAGAGCTGGGAACAGAGTGCACAGGTGTTGGAAGGCAGCGCCATCCTTGTCCATGGCCTTCACGAAATTTTTCATAAGGCCAAGCTTGATATGAAGAGGAGGAGGAAGCATCTTGTTCATGTCCACCAGAGGATTTTCTTGGGCACTGTGTTTCCCAGGCACGAAAGTGCTCCTAGACCCTCAGTCCTTCTGCGTGTAGTGCTTGACATGTTTGAGCTTGTTGTGGCGCGCGTTTTAAACCAAGTTCCAAGAAAATAGGACGGTAAATGGATTTTTGGCGAATATTTTGGGTCTAATGTACATACATGTATATACATCAAAAACTAGACGTGATGAGTGAAAACGGATTTCGAATCTGAAATCAGCACCCCAAAATTAGGTTAGAACACCTAATTTCATGTTTGCCTCAAATTTTTTGTAAACCAGTGTAATTAAGGCGCTCTAATCAAATTGAGCCGGAGCAGATTTATATCCAAGGGGGGGTTGGGGTTTATTGCTCACGTAATGCCACTCAGGGATGAGTGAGGTTGGTCACTTTCATTTTGAATGTCAGGACCAACTTGCCTACCCCCGGGCCCCTGCGCTCCTCATGAGGCAACGTAGGAATGGATGATGATGATGATGATGATACTCTTATACTTTCTAAGCAGCTGTCTCACGAATAACGGTACCCACAGTTCAGTCCCACTCCATAACCAAATCATCTTTTCTTGCCCATTCCCTAACCCTCCGTGTGGCATCCAGTGATTATTATGCTTCTCTCAGTACTGGGGCAGTCGCTGGGTGGTAGGTCTACAGGACAAGAAAAAAAGAAAGAAAAGAAAGGAATAGAAAGAAAAGATAAAGAAACCAAAATACTGTAGAGCTATTACGCAATCTTCAGTCACTTTGCCCGTATTCTCGTCGGTTGTGGAAGCTCCATAACATCCGTTCCTATTACCTAAGCGATTTCTTTTCCTCGCTACACCTTGCCACCTTCTTTTGTGTTATTTAATTCCTTCCAGTATCACCATACGCTGCACAAATAATGTACAAAACAATATTAGCCAGCCCGATAAAAAAATAAACCGATATGGATGAGGTGTTAGGGAATTTCCTTACCACCCGACGAGATTTCGGGCGTCGGGCCTTGGAATACCTCAGTGCTTCTCCAGACAGACGGGAGGCCAGCACACCATCGCCAGTCACATCCTTGTTCCTTCCCCCATGTGAAAAGTTGTGATTATTAATGTGTGTATACTGTAATACTGCCCCTTCCTTCCCATCCCCAGAATGAGGCGTGTCCCCACCTTGGCACATTTGTGGGACCTACGCTGGTGCGTTTCATTAAAATATATTTAATTGTGTCGACTGAATGTGGGGAAAACCGTGGATCTCTCTCTCTCTCTCTCTCTCATATAATAATTGACGTACTTCTACCCGTACGTACAGTGTTGACTTTGTACAGGGATCTCACTTGCCCTGTTTGAAGTTGGCCAACAGCTCTCACATACAAGCAGACTTACTACATACAGCATTCCTATATAGTGCAGTTAAGTGCATTTCATCATATCCCGTCTCTTACCGACTCCCTTTAACCTCTCCTTCTTCGTCACGTTGTTGAGTCTTTACCTGTACAATCACTATTTCAATGCCATTATACACTATCACCCCTATTTCTGTATAACTGATCAATGCAAACGTTAATCGATATTCTCAGTCCTTCATACATACAAGATATCAACTCTGGAAGTGTTCTCCTTAGTCTGCATTTCCCTCTTCCTATATCCTCCATCTTTTACACACAAGAAGCCCAGCCATCCCGAAATGGACGATCTTAAATTTGACATTATTATTTAGTTTTTCCCGATTAGAGTAACTTGCAATCGTCTAGCATTAGTTACACAGGTGTGCATAGGAAGTTCAGATAACAGGAGGCCTATTGCGCCATAACAGGGTTATCTGTAGACAACCTATTGCGACAAGTGGAAATATTGCAGTCTGGGGTGGGGTAGGAGGACGGAATTTTCCTAGAGGTTGCCACTACTTGCCAGTCAGGCTGCGACGTCAGAAGAAGAAACGATAGCGAAAGTAAAATTTCAAGCTCTAATCTGTTTCCCATCCAACATTTCTACAAGTTTTTCTGCTGGAAACAAAGGAAAAGGCATATTCTACTGCTATCGAAGCAACCTGTAGGAGAAATGGACTGAAAAAAAATAAATAAATAAATAAAGGCTTTCCTCCAACCAATCCACCATTCGATAAAGCCGGCAGAAAAACACCATGCCTGTTGAAAAGAACAAACAGAATTTTTCATAGACGAGGCAGAGCAAAAACTGCACAATATATAGTCTCTCTCTCTCTCTCTCTCTCTCTCTCTCTCTCTCTCCATACATGTGGTGACATGTGGAGGTGTATGATATGTAGGAGGGCCTTGGGAGCAGACTGTGAAGCCTATGCCCAGATATATATATATAGTACACACTTCAACCTGGAGACAAAACTCAGTCGTTATTCCGCAGTCTCGATTTTTTTGTCAAGCCAATTTTAAAAGCATCAATAGTTTTGGTACCAACTACTCTAGCTGGGAATTTATTGCATTGTTCCAGTGGCTGAATGTTGAAGAAATGTTCCCCTTTAGTACTTCAGTAATTCTTGCTTTTGAGCTTCATTCCGCTATTTCTAGTCACAATATTATTCATAATTTTCAAACATTATATTATTATATCTAACATCGTCAATTCTGTTAAGAATTTTAAGTATATACGTGTGTGAGGTGGAGGGGATAGAGGGAGGGCGAGACCGAGGATGAGATGGAAGGATGGAGCAGAGAGATATATGAGAGAGGGGGGTGTACAGTAAGTTTGGGGGTAGGGCAGCGAAATGGCAGGGGACAGGGCGACATGGAGGTGGTTTGTTTGTGGCCACCCATCTCGTGATTAAGGCGTCTGACGATAATTTGACAGAAAAAAAGGTCACATTGAGACAGACTGAGAATTGAGAAACGTATCACTGTTCTACCTACGTCATATGAGGTGATATTAGCTCCGCCTAACGTCTGTAACGTCGTGTTGATTGGCTTTGGGAATACACATGTTCTAACTTGTAACTCTCTCTCTCTCTCTCTCTCTCTCTCTCTCTCACACACACACACACAAAATAGCATCACCTCGCCTAACCGGAGTTTTGGACCTCGCTCTTTCTCATTGCATCATTACGAGGGGTTTCACCTTCCCTAACTTTTATGACAATATATATATATATATATATATATATATATATATATATATATATAATAACTGAAATGAAACTGAACAAATTAATTACATTGGCCTGAGATTCCATCTCAGGCCTTCCCGCTTCATACGCGCGCACGTTATCATTGAGCCAAAGGTACATCTCTTTCTCATTGCATCATTACAAGGGGTTGCACTCACAGAGTGGTTGCACTACATCCCCTAATTTTCAAGGTTTAGACAAGAACTTTAAAACACCTCTCTCTCTCTCTCTCTCTCTCTCTCTCTCTCTCTCTCTCTCTCTCTCTCTCTCTCGTTACATTATCACAATGAAAGATCCTCCATTTCTTTTTATCCTTCCTCAAAGCATTAAATGTTGGACGATGTGGCGATACTAACAACTATAATAATAATAATAATAATAATAAGCATCGTCAACATTACTATTTTCATTATTATATTATTATTTTACAGGAAGGACAAGGAAAGAAGAATTTTCTCTTGTGCTTCCTACTATACAAGAGCAAAATGATGGAAAGTTTGCGAATCTCTCTCTAACACAGACAGTAGATCCAGAATATTCTTCTTTCTAGAAGGTCTATACTCTATACGTATCCTCACCTCCTGCTATGATGTGAAAGTTCATGTCCTACAACAGTTACAAGATCGAAACGCTAACTTAAATACCACTAGAAACTGAACTCCAAAAACAGCAGGGTAAAAGTATATGTAGAATGTCGTGAAAAAATATGGTAAACCCTTTACGTAATCATGAGCAACCACTGAGGTAGTTGCCTACCTCCGAGCGTACGTATGGTACGTATAGTTTGGTTACGTTTCGGGCAGCGCTTATTAAAGTCACGGACAGTCATCGACTCATCGTCCTGCCAAACTCACGTCAAACGTCGCGTTGATTAGATCTCTGTAATCAAGAGCCCCAAACTGCGCGAAAATGAAAAGGATAGATCTCCCTATTGGAGAAATATCATCCGACAACCTGGTCATTATAGATCACCAAGAATCACGCATTAATATATTTTTAAAGAAGTATGGCGCGTCAGTGTTCTGGTGTATACTCATCGCCTTAGCATCTGGCCTGACTGGGTATTATATGCATTCGCACATATCTGGATGTGATCATGCGACTCCCTGCAAGGAACACACAACAACCGCAGCTTCTTTTGACTACAATACGACAAGCCAGCAGAAGGTATGTCATATGCAATATTTTTCTGGAGAATATAAGTTAGTTGGTATTATTTCGGAAATACACCCAACTAACGTAGAGTGAAATTCATGTGTTCGTCATTAAATTTATGCAATTTTAATCAATTTTTCTTTTATATACATCCGTCGCAAATACACTTTTTTAGTTGTAAGTAGATAAGGAATGGGAGTGGGGGTTGTTTTAGCCCTAGCTCTCTCTGTCTGTTATCGAATCTACGCCCAGAATAAATTAAGTTAGATACGGTTAAGGTTATTAAAGTTAGTTAGATGCCATGAAAGACGGAGATAGGAGGTGGAGGACCCCCCCCCCATCTTTTTTTATGTACTAAGAAAAGCATTTGCGACGAATGCTTATTTAAGAAAAAATGCTTAAAATTGCTTAAATTCAGCTATGACCATATTAATTTTGAGTCTAATGCCTCGTCTTCTGTTGATCGGGAACTGATTAATCTCGGATGATGGAGAGTTATAATGATTTCAAGGAGAAAGTTTGACGTATTATTTCGATACTTCTACGGTAGGTTTAAGCCGGGCTTCTCTCTCTCTCTCTGACCCAGCAAAAACATTCTTTAGTCTCCCATCAGCTGACTTGTGTAAACGCTTCGATCAGCTGACATTATTTACATTTGTCAAAAAGCGTCCACAGTTGCTTGTAGTGTTTGTGTGTGTGTGTGTTCTTACCTAATTGTTCTCAATTGTATCTTTACAGGAATGAGTCAAGCTCGTACTGTCCCGTGTCTTAAAACCATATTTATCGTACATATCCTTAAATTTGTGAATTGTTTTGGCACACTATTTCATTCGGTAGTGCATTCCACTGATCAGTTGCTCTATTTGGGAAACTAAATTTCTTTACGTCTTTATTGCCTCTCTATGCAGTTTTTTGCAGTGTCCTCTTGCTGATGCTTCCCCATACGTTAAGTAATCATTTATGTCTATTTTCTCCTTCCCTGATATGCATTTATATAGCATAATCATGTCACAGCTTATCCTTCTCTCCTGTAGTGTTGGTAGATTCAGTTTATTTAGTCCTTCTTCGTAGCTTAGATCCCTTAAGCTTGGTACCCATCTTGTAGCCGCCCTTTGAACTTTTTCAATCTTGTCTTTTTTTTTTTTTTTCCTCGAGATGAGGACTCCAGACTACTGATGCATAATCCAGGGTTGGTGTGACGAATGATGTTATTATCTTTCTTAGCATGTCTTTACTTATGTATGTAAATGCTATTCTCATATTGGCAAGCAGTGTATACATGTTCAGTACCTTCTCACTGATGTAGTCAGCTGGAGATTGTGTGTGTGTGTGTGTGTGTGTTGTCATCCATCATTGCAAGTCACATAGTCATCACGAAACCCAATAGAAATGAAAACAGCAGAAGAGGTGATTAAAAAATATATATCCCAGTAGACCAACATTTCATCCACTTTATTGAAGGGGTGGGTAGATTTGCAGTTTCAGGCAGTCATGGTTATTCTTTTGGCTATTCATAACCCCTCCAGTCTGTGTGATATGGCAGAAAGATGTAAAGGAAAGTGAGGAACATGCACGAATAAACTTAGTATAGTATCAATCACTGTCAAAAAACTTTTTTGTTTTTTCTACAGGCGATGATGAGAGAATAGGCAAAGTTGAAAGAGATGAAGGAGGAGGATGGTTACACACAAATTAATGTGGATGCTGCTGCTGTTTTGGCAGTTGTAATGTAAACATTGAAGTGACTACATGGAGTTTCCACCTAAAATTTTTAGTAACTAAAATCGAAGTCAGTCAGTGACTCAGTCAAGAACTGCTGTACTCAAATGTACAATGGTAGTTTGCCAGCCAAAGAGAAAGAGCATTTCAGGCATGTGGCAAAAGTTAGTATATTTGGTCTGAATCCATATGGAATAAATTATAGTTCAGTCACCTTAACTTCGTACAGATTTTTTCTTTTTGTAGCTTGTTTCACATAGTTCAGTGGCAAATTTGACAGTGCTATGGTTCTGCATCCTTTCCATAACATTTCTTTGTGACTAGCATTATATTTTAGTGTTAAATCTCCCATTACAGCTCAACATTCAAGATAGAGAGATGATAATTTTAGGCCAAGTTAGAGCAAAAAGAATATATTTCAGTGACATATGTACTACCCAACTTAGGATCTCTCACCCGGACATTGTAAGTTATCTGATCATCTTATTGAGCCCAAACATATGTACTACCCAACTTAGCATATTTCACCCAGACATTGTAAGTTATTTGATCATCTTATTGAGCTCAAACATGGTTTAAAAAAAAAAAAAAAAAAAAATCTTTTAATAACATGTTAATGGATGAATTCAGGAGGTGGCCAACACATGTAGCTAATGGGAGATGTGTAATTTTTTACTGTGGTTAAAAGAAGGTAGGTTAGCCTTGAGTACTGGTTTTGTATCTACAGGCCATAGGTTTCAACAACAAAGTGAGTGCTCTGTAAGGGGAAATATGCAAGATAAAAGTATTAGCAACTTAGGAAATTGCACTCAATCAATTGCTGTCCTAGAATTCATTTCCACACTGTTCATTCAATTGTGTAGTATCCCTGCATTTTGAACTAACAGAGCATTCAGTCAGTGTAGTAAGTAGTGCTTAATGGCCCATGTTTCACCATGACCCTGTGACAAAGATATTTCCATCTCTATAAGACAAAGGTCCCCATCACATTCTCCCATGCTGTGCAACAGAAAACTGACAGAAGATTACTTTAGATAGAAGAAAAGCATTTTTGTGTACCAGACACAAAATCAACCAAGCAGATTATGATATTATCCAGGATTTTTCCTTGGAGATGTTGGTACTGCCAAGTAAATCATTAGTATTTTCTTTCCTCATTCCATTTACAAGATTTTTTCCTCCCTAAACTATCTTCAGCAACTTGTAGAATTATCTAATTTGTGCCTATCATAACAGACGTGAACAGTGTAGCTTAGTGTGCTGGTTTTTGCCAATATAGTGGACCTCAGGTGCGATATCACGTGAAAACTTAATACTGTACAGTAATCCCCCCACTGTTTGACGTAATAGAGTCAAAGGCATGTCTGGAAAGTGGTCCCATCTGGGTAGTGGGTCCCAGACTCCAGGACTTGTACTTAAGGACCCTAACCCAGCCTAACTTATTTAAAAGCCACCTAAATAACTCCCTACCGGACATGCATTGCACCTATTTAAATCAATTTATGACCCTATTCACACCAATAATGGACATAAAACATGAAATAAATGAAAAGGAACCAGAGAATGAGGAATTAGAAGTGGTTATGGAAAATATTTAGCAGTGTACAGGGTACTTACAGCACGTCTGTGGCCGCCTTCTCTAAGGCTTTGGCAGTGGTGAAAATGCTTTTGAAGCACATACAGTACCGGTAATCCAGTGTTGTGCTACACTTACAGTAATTCTTTGCACTGTGAGTTATAATTGTTTTACACTGCACATTCTGCTCTGAATTGCACCACACCAGTGTTAATTTCCTAACACTGGGCAACATTGTAAATTCCCCTGTGGTCTAGTGGTGAGGTATTGCAGTTTATTCACTGTTCATTCACAAAAACGAGCACGTGTGGCATCCACTGCGATAAGCATCCCTTCATGCTGACAGTTAGGCAGTAACTGGTGGTGAGGGGGGAGCAGGATTTCCAGATCGGAACTCAGCCACATTACCAAACTCCTTAATTTTCATTACCAGATTTAACTTTCATTACCAGATCAGTAGGACAGAAGTTGTGGTAGCAATGAAGAAAGTTAAATTGGGGAAAGCCCCAGGAATTGATGGAGTGTGTGGTGAAATGCTGAAGTATGGGAGAGAGAGAGTAGTAGAATGGATGTGGAAAATGTGCAGATTGGCCTGGGAGGAAGGTAGAGTCCCGGAGGATTGGAAGTCAGGTATAATTATTCCCTTGTACAAAGGAAAAGGGGAAAAAGAAGTGTGTGGTAATCATAGGGACATCTGTCTTCTTAGTATAACAGGAAAAGTGTATGGTAAGATACTTATTGACAGAGTTAGAGAAAGAACAGAGGAATTAGTTGAAGAACAAGGAGGCTTTAGGAAGGGAAGAGGTTGTGTAGAGCAGATATTCATTCTTAGATCTTTAGTGGAAAAGTTTCTAGAGAAGGGAAAGAAGCTGTATGCGGCTTTCATGGATTTGGAGAAAGCATATGACAGGGTGGATAGACAAGGATTGTGGAAAGTATTAAGAATATATGGAGTAGATGGGAAGTTGTTGAATGCTGTGAAGAGTATGTATGATGGTGCTAAGGCTGCAGTGCATGTGGATGGTGAACTGAGCGAATTTTTCTCTTTGAAGGTTGGGTTGAAACAGGGATGTGTCATGTCTCCATGGTTGTTCAATCTGTACATGGATGGGGTAATAAAAGAGGTACAAGGTAGGGTAGTGGATGTTGGAGTGGCCCTGGTGAGAGAGGGTAGTGTTTGGAAACTCCCTGTACTATTGTTTGCAGATGATACTGTGTTGTTGAGTGAAGACAAAGGAGAGTTGCAAGGCTTGGTGGATGAGTTTGGGAGAGTGTGTAAGAAATGGAATCTAAAGGTGAATGTAGGGAAGAGTAAAGTGATGGTCTTTGAGAGAGGTGAAGTCAGTGACTGAACAGCGAGGTTGGATGGTGAGGAATTGGAAAATGTGAGTACATTTAAGTACTTGGGTAGTGTGATGAGTAAGGATGGAGGTTTGGAGGGTTGAAGTGCTTGAAAGGGTACAGCAGGGAAGAAAGGTTGCTGGTTCCTTGAAAGCAGTGATAAGAAGCAGGGAAGTGAGCATGGAAGTGAAAAAGTTACTACATGACAGTATTGTGATACCAACTCTAACGTATGGAAGTGAAGCTTGGACGTTGCTGGAAGGACACAAGTCAAGAGTGAGAGCAGTGGAAATTAGTTATTTAAGAGGAGCCTGTGGAGTCACATGGAAAGACAGGCTGACAAATAAGGATATAAAGGAGTGTTGTGGTGTGGATGTGGATGTAATAGGAAGATTTAGGAGGAATACGCTGAGGTGGTTTGGCCATGTGGAGAGGATGGAGGGTGAAAGACTGACGAAGAGAGTGTATGTGAGTGAGGTGGAGGGGGGAAGAGGGAGGGGGAGGCCGAGGATGAGATGGAGGGATGGGGTGGAGAGGTATCTGTATATGAGAGAGGGGGGTGTGAGTGGGGAGCGGGGCAGTGAAATGGCGGGGGACAGGGTGACGTGGAGGCGATTTGTTTGTGGCCAGCCCGAACGGGATTGAGGCGTCTGGCAATAGATAGATAGATTACCAAATTCGTAAAGCAAGCATTAATTCTTCACTGATTATATATACAAGTGGAATATTAATCACTCTCCTTATAATTAACAGCATGTTGATTATTTTCACGCTATGTAGGCTAGCAGATTAATCAGAGAGAGCAGACAATCCACCATCTCCATCCTGTGTATCCTCATGCATGTGAAAAATCCGTTTGGTAATGCATTATCCTGATTCATTACCAAAAGAATTTTTCATTACCAAATTGGCCCACATTTGGTAGTGAAAAATACCAAATGGCAACCCTGGGGGGAGGAAGGAAGAGATGAAGGGGCTGTGTGTGAATACAGCTGGCCTGTTCGGCGCCGTGCGGCAATTTCAAATTACGGGTGGGAAAAAATTCAGATTTGGGGGGGATTTTTTTCTTTTCTTGGCCATTTTTGGGTTCTGAAGGACCAGGCCCACAATGTCCAGTAAGTGGGGAGTCCGGATAGTGGGCATCCGGATAGTATAGGGATTACTGTACAGTAGAGTCTCAGTTGTGCATATAAAAATTCACTCTTGCTTTTAACCTTTTATATTCAGGTGGAAAAACAAGAGGCAGAACTGGAAGAAGTGATGGGTTGCCAACCAGTATTGCAGGCAGTGCCAGTCAGAAGTCTTTTAAGCCCTATGGATGACATCTTTGACCATGTGATTTTAACCAAACACATGCATCTGCGACGCTGCCCAGGTTGGAGTGGAGTGATCAGGGCTGGCAAAGGCTGGCCTAGTATGTGCAAGGACTACAGTGGCTGGGACGGCTTGTGTCCTAATGGGGGATGCTGTCTGCCAGGCAATGGGCCTCACTCCCAAAAAATCATCAACATCACGATCGTCGCTGAGAAAATCCCACAAGTTCGTAGCAGAAGTGTAGAAGAACACCAGGATTGTGAGTGTTCTTATAGTACTGACAGTGTTAACAGATTGCAAGTATGATGAGACTAAAAGTAGTTCAGATCTGACCTTTGTGTTAAGGTTTACTAGTGACGGAAAGTGCCCCCGTCAATGATTTTTGTTCCACTCTACAAGTATTAACTACAGTATTTATTTTTATACAGAACCAGTACCATTATATTAACTTGAGTTATGCAAGGTGAAATATTGTAGCTTGGTACTGTACACAAAGGATTTCCATACATTATGTTGATTCTGGATATGTGTGAGTTTAATTTTTATGTCCAGACCTCCTATATTTTTTTCTAGTACTGTAATGTAGTTACATTACTGTGTACGATTGTCCTAATACAGTACAGTAGTAAATAATTTTGTTCACTAACCGTATGATCTCATCTGTGTTCTTTGCAAACCAAAGTAAACAGGTCAGCTTCTGATTATTTAAGAAAACAGTACCAGTACTGTACAGTTAACATGTCTTAGAAACACCTGCACTAATGCCAGTACAGCAATCTTGCTTGAGACAGCCCTATGGATAGTGATTGTTATTGCCAAAGTGATTACATGGAGGTGTTTGGTACCATATGTAGGAGAACTGCTTGGCCCCCGGGGACAGACTGTTAAGTCAGTGCCCAGAGCAGTACAGTAGTTGGTAACGTTGAGGGATAATTACACCCAAAAGGGTAAACTAGAGTCTTCTCAAGGGGGTAATATCGATAAAGATTTGCTTGTCAATTTCTATTTCCTCTTTTTTTTTTTTTTTTCTAATAAATTATATGTAATTGTGCTTAGAGTGAAATGCATTGTCTGTAACAGAGCCATGCATAGAAAAACTGATTGAAGAAATTCAGTTTGAACTATCATGCTACCAGTACGACCAAGTGTATGTCTTGCTGAAAATACTTTGGCCCGCATTTTCCACGGTTAAGGAAGCTCCCTAACACCTTTCCCCAAGCTATTTATATTCATTAAGACTTGCTTTGGTCTTCTGTGTTACATAATTCCTTCCAGTATCACTGTACTCTGCACAGATAATATACAAAAAGGATATTAACTAGTCATATCCAAAAATAAATAGCTAAAGAAGAAGTGTTGAGGAGCTTCCTTTCTGACGAGAATGCAAGCCTTTGTCTAATGTACAGTACTTGAAAACATTTATTTATTTCTGTAACTTGTATAATCATTTGGAAAATACAACATTAACAGTACAGTCTTGTTTTTCTACTCTTTTCTCTCAATTTTAATAGGATAGGGGTAATAGCTGCCCATCTTGGTGTACCAAGGGGATAACAGCAGCAAAAAAGCTTAAAAAACAAACAGTGACCCAGAGTCATGCATATTACAGTGAGTCCTTGAAATACAAAAACTCAAAGTACGAATTTCCGATGGTACGAAAGCGATGAATGTAGGACAAATTCCACAATACAAAAGTATCCATCTCGATGGTACGAAAAGCGATACGAGAGGAAATATGAAAAATTCAAAATGGGTGCGCTGCACAGCACCACGCTCGCTTGCGGCGAGAAAACGAACTAACCCCTCTATGGTAAACACATTTTTGTACGCTTCCCAGTCGAGTCACGTCTGTCCTCTCCCCTCAGCTTCGCTGTTCGTTATGCAGTTTTTCGTTGTTCTTCCTGTTTTCGTACTTTTGCCATCCTTCCCAAGCGCCCTGCATCATCTTCAGCATCCGGGGAACCAGCTGCCAAGAAGGAACAACACCGCACTCTGACTCTGGAGAGGAAATTGGAAATTATTAGGGTCCCACCATGTGAGTTAGCACCATATCAACAACACGAATCTCCAGCTGCAGCACAGGTCTATAGTTAACTGTACAGAGTACTAATACTACAGTAATTAGTTGTATGTTTTATTTTTTAATGTCTGTACAATAGTATAGTACTGTATATGTGTATTACATACTTCTAAATAGGAGGGGTAAAGTTTAAGTAAGGGGTCCAATGGGATCCTGGAATGCATCCCCCCCTTTTTATGTATATTTCAGTGGGGAAAATCGTTCCGATATATGAAATTTCGGATTACGAAAGTTTTTTTTGGTCCCTATCCCTTTCGTATTTCGAGGACTCACTGTAATAATATATATATATATATATATATATATATTAATATATAAATAAAATTATCCCTGCTAGCTTATTCGCTCATTTGTTTTTGAATGCTCCAACATGCTTGCACGTGTTAGCCTTGGTCACCTAATGGCAGCTCTCCATGCTGCTCAATCTCTGGCAGCTTCCCTATTCAGTCCCTTATCCCTGAGGTCACACTCAATGACCTCATGCCAGGTCTTTTTTGGTCTACCTCTCACAACCCTACCCCTAACATGAACACGTCTCACTTTCTGCGCCCAATAATCATCCCTCATCTTCACCACATGCCCAGACCCTCTCAATCTACTTCTGCTTATCACAACATCAGTACACTTCAGTCCCATCCTACCCCTCAACTCTTCCATCGTAAACCTAGACCCCCCAGGCCTTGCACTCAGGGACGCACTGCACGTCCACCTAATCACTGTCACTTCTGTACATTTGAGCCTGCGAATATCCTCTTCCCATTACTGCCCAGGTCTAACTATGATACAGCATTACACTCCTAACATGCTGCATACAGAGATATGATACAAATTGGTAATTTAGTACAGAGACAGCAGTACAGTATGGGTAAAATAATAAAACATCTCTGGACTGGAGGATTAAATAAATCCATTTCAAGCTTTTCATCTTAGTGTTGTCAAATCCTCTACTCATACGATAGCTTGAAGCAAATTTCTGTTGTTGATTACATTTGGTAAGTCATTCAATATACTTCACTGAATTTTTTTTTAAATGTTGACATAGCTTTGCATGATTTTTATCCTTTTGAAGCTTATTTCCTGCACATCAGTGGCAAAATAATACTACACTACAAGTTTACATCCTTTCCATAGCATCATAATCCAATGTGCCTTGTTACAGTTCTACACTCAAGGGCGAGATATGGCAGTTTAGTCTAAATTAAGGTTGTTGTTGAGTAACCCCAGTATGTCTCACCAAGCAGACCCATCAACTACAGGCAAGCATGCACCCCTTCAGGGATGTCCCATACAGTGAATCAGTGGTGCCCTGCAGCAGACAGCACCATGCCGCAGTGAGGCATGAAGACGAGCATAGTGTTTTGGTTCACAGATGAATACCACATTTTGGTTCACGGATGAATACCATATTTTGGTTCACAGATGAATAGCACAGTTGCATCTCTCCATCCAGTTAACTGGGGCACCACAGCAGGCTCCAAACTGCCCCATTAACTACCATCCAACATTATACAGTAAAAGTCCTGTAATCCGAATGGTAGGGGACCGAGGGGTCTTTTGGACTGCTGGCTTTTTTGGCCTATTGGGAGGGACCTTTGAAAACATTAGAAATATATACTGTACTGTACCTGATCATTAAATAAACTTCTAAAATGATATGGGTTATTTATTGTTTTACTTACCGGGAATACATAGAAATGTAGCTGAATAGTTGCAGGCAGATACATCCAAGTCCAAGGGAAGTCCAAGCCAGATAAATCCTTAGATGGAGCCTAGAGAAATTCAAAAAAAAAAAGCCCAGAAAAATTGGAAAAATTCTGCCTTAAAAAATTCGGAGTACTGAGATATTTGGATTATTGGTGGTCAGACTAGAGGACTTTTACTGTAAATGATTTCTTGATTACAGGAAACCATCAGGCTGCTCACCCAATGTAGAGCCACCTGAAGTGAAATGAAGAGCATAATAATGGCAGGAAGGACTGGAGAAATAAGAAGAAAGGAGGGCAGACACAGAAAAAGTATGATAAAGATGAAGGAAGAAATAGGTAGCATTACATCAAGTGAGTGGATGATGGTCACAACCTCCAACCACTCCTAAATTAAAGCAGACAGAGGCATACAACGTTAAAAAAAATTGCAGCCTTTGCCAAGAAGCTAGTTTAATTTCCAAAGAAATTTTGTGTAGATATGTAGGGTAAGAGCACAAAAACACCAAATTAGTAGTACATAAACAATGAAAACAGAGGGATCTTTTTAAAAAATAGCTGTTATTCAAAAGATATTGATACTCAGACTGTGAGAAGGCATAGGCCTACTGTACATCAGGGAGTGCTAGCTGCAGAAGGTAAAACTCCTATATACTTGACAAGCTGTCAATGGAACTAACCTGATGAGTTTCCTCTGCTGCTGGGAAGTCACATGACAACAACGATGGTTTTCCCATATTTCAAGGAAGTTATAATGTCACTGCAGTAAAGTCACATGCAATGATGTGAGATCTGGATTGCTGCTGTTGCCCCAGACTCATCTGAAACATGAACCCGATGGACTGCAGGTTTAGGTTGCCCTTCTGCTGTCTACCATCCTCCATTTGGGGGACAGGGAAGTAGTTCAAGGTCATGTATACAACAAGGGGAGTTGGACCGCCTGGTTATATCGATGTCGCCATATAAAGGGGTCCCTGTCTTGGTTCTTGGGATTGTGCTAAGGGCAGTGCTGGCAGTACTATATCTGGGTGGAAGGATAAGATATTGGTTATGTGCAATTAGGCCTAGTAAATAGTTATTTACAGTCAGTGGTTATAAATTTGTGGGTGTAGCCATACACCCTTTAGCAAAAAATAGCTGTAGTATATACTACATAATGTAAAGGAATTTATTAGATATATTACATACAGGAGAGGAAAGTAGCATCGGAGTAATACAGAAGCATAGCATAGTAACACTAGCCCCACCCTGAGATGATGACACTGCTTCATCAGTGAGTTTCATGGGGTGAGTGATGGACCAAACACCCAACAACATGACACCACTCCTCCCCTCCCCTCTCTCTGTGTCACACACATCACTACTTTTAATTATTTTTATACACCAGGAAACCATATACTATGCTGGGTGGTAACCATATAACCAAATTTTGACGCCTGGTGGTTTGGTGGGTAATTACGGCACTCCAATCTGATTGAGCCGATGCAGGTTTATATCCAAGGGATGGTTGGGGTTTATTGCTCACATAATGTCACTCAGGAATGAGTGTGGCTGGTCACTCTCATCTTAAATGTCAGGACCAACTTGCCTAGCCCCGGGCTCCTATGCTCCTCATGGGGCAATGTAGGATTGGATGATGGATGGATGGATGGTCATTCATTAGTACATACTGTACTAGCATTTTCTCTTACATTGGCTTGAGTAGTATATTTATTAATGATTATGGCTAGGCAACGGAAGACATAGGCTGTGAGGCTATGATGTAAATATACAAGCAAAAAAGGCATAGTAATGATTAACAGAATGAATGGTTATGAGTAAAATAAATTGAAGAACAGCAGGTACATGTATGTGTAAACTATACACGTTATGAATGTAGTGCTTTCTAGAACTTAGGTACAATTCAGGATATTCACAAAGAATGGGAAGTAACTAATTTTCATTGATTAACCATAAGATTTGCTCAGTCAGCATTATAAGTTGTAGGTTTCTGTACATTGCAGCCAGTGGACATTCCATTGTATAGTGGTGCAGTGTGGGTGCAGCAGGTGCCCCACAAACTGCACATGGTACTGAATGGGGTCATCCCTTGTGAGTTCCCAATAATATTTATAACTCTTAGTCTTACGACAACATCATAAGTCCACCTTATTGGTTATATGTTACTTAAGTATTCTGAGACATATTTAAATAGTGAAGAGAGCTAGTATGGTACTGCCATTTGCTATGTTAGCATGAAGCTCTCTAGTAATATCATGACTAACAAGAGAGCTGATCATACTTTTGACAGAAGTATTGCTACAATCAGCATCAATATCAGGATAGTCCGAGAGCAAAGCTTTATTGTCAGCCATTTTATTGAAGGGTATTCCAACATGGGAAGGTATCCATGTAAAGTGCACCTCATGAGATGTATATACTTTCAACACACTGGTTGCCTGATAGGGATATATTGATTACATCACCATCTGTGGGAGTAGTTGACAGTAATTCATATAGAGCTCCCTGACTCACCAAAGAAAGAAATATCCTTACATAGAGCTACTACACAACTAAGTCCCTCTTCTATCAAATATAATTCTGCCCTTATAAAAGAATGACAGTCAGGGAATCTTTTGGAAATTGCAGTGTCCATGTATGATGTGGGAGATTCATAATCCTTAATGAATATTCCACACCCCGACTTGGTGCCTAGACAGGCCTGCTACGGTATATGTGTACAGGCTGGTGATTACTTATTGTCTCCAACTTTTTCATGAAGAGGGATTCAAGTTCACAAGGTAGCAATGATCCTTTGGCTTTGAGAGTTATGTCCACAGTCATTCTACGAGGATTCCAGGTGGCAAGACCATGTGTTTGTATCAAATTAATTAATGTAAGGAGTAATTATATTAAAGTCGCTCAAGAGTTTGCACATACAACCGAGATACATATCTGGAGGTGAACGAGTATAGATATGAAAGAACCACAAGGAGTGTATGCCATCAGTTTATTAATCAACTAAATCGGTGAATACAACCAAGTACTTCCTTATAACGAGTATTTAGTAAAGATTACGTCCCGTATCCAAAGCGGGAAAGGAGATTTCGTAGCGCTTTATCCTTAACTCTTTATGTTGCCTATTACACCTCACCATTTTCCTGTATGAAATCGATAGGTGGGGAGAGGTAAATCACTTATGGGAAAAAAAAAAAAAAAAAACGGGAGAAATCGCTTGTTGTGATAGCTGAAACTACGGACCTAAGTATATTAGTGATTTTATATTTGGTAAAGAATGCTACTTTCGAGGCATGTTTAATAAACTTGGTTCTTGTATAATACAACATGAATCATCTTGAAAAATATATAATAATTAGGCTCTGGATGAAAGTGATGAGTTGCAGAATCTTCGACTTCACCACCATTGTAGAGGCTTCGTCCCCACTTTGTTTGTAAAAGTTTACATATTATTTCATATTAACAACGTGACTTGGTGGTGAGATTCCCTCTGACTTAAATTGGTCACCATCTTCGCATTTATATATGGATAAAACTGTAAGTGTAGGAAGCTGTATTTACTCGACTTGATGTTAAACTATAAACAAAGGTGACTGGGAAGAGATGTCAAGATGCGGTTTATGTGTCGTAGTTTTGGATCGAGGGCTGTCATTCATCTTCAGAGCCCAAAAAATGATGAGGAGAATGATAGCCCTCAACTCAAGACTGTGGTCATGGGGCTTTGTAAAGCATAATGGACACAAATAGGTTCTTCAGATTGATAACGCTTCAGTAACTTACTGAGTAGTGCTAAATTTCTCCCAGAAAACCGTTATAGAAACCTGTTTCGTTGGGTTTAGTTTCCCATCGACTTGGTTCGTCAGCTTAAAAAAATAAAAAATGGACCATCAACATCCATTACTTAAGCTATTTCTTTTTCCCGACTGAGCGTAGGCTCCACAGCCTGCTCCCAAGGCCCAGTAGTCCTACATACATACAGCTCTACTTGTCACCACTTTGGTGCTAACCCACCATTCATAATGAATAAATGCTAGGGCTGTGTCATGGAGGACTGGTGTATTGGTATTAGTGGGGGTATTTTTACATGTTGGCAGGGGTATAACTTTAGAAGTAACCAACATTACCAATTTTCATTTTATTACGTCCCTGAACTATTCTAACTAAGACTTACCTTTTAAGCGTAGTTTGAGTTGGGGGAGCAAATTTTGTAGGGGTAGTCATAGTGGCTTAGGCTATCGCTCGGTAGCAGATGAATGTCGCGCCATATTGGCTGGTGCAGGCGTGTGCTCTAGGTCTGTGTCAGGCCTTAGGTTAGGTTAGGTTAGGTTGTTAGTTTGGGTTAGTTTAATGCAAAATGGTGTGTTTTTAATTTTGATCTTGATTTTGGGGGATAAACCCTCTTTTGGAAGTCTTATTCAAAATTCCAAAGGGGGATTTTCCCCAAAAAATGAAGGTCAAAACTAATTAAAACACAGTATTTTGCACTGGAAAACATAAAAATAATATTAAAAGAAAATGTTGGTTACTTCTAAAAATTTACCTTGGCAGGTCTTCTGGTAGAACAGTGAAATCTGATTTTATGAAATTCAAATCCTGAACAGGGATGTTTCTTGTTTCCATGGTTGTTCAGTCCGTATATGGATGGGCTTATAAAAGAGACACAAGGTAGGGCAGTGGATGTTGGAGTGGCTTTGGTATTATTTTACAAGTTGCAAATATGCAGTTCAGGGATATTACCACTATAAATGAATAGTATATTACCTAAGAATGCTAATGAACCCCCATAACCCCATTTGGAAGTTGATATTTACAGAAATATTGAATTAAAATTTTCCCAAAAAAACATACCTTGGATCTTGACTTGGCTAGTCCGTGTAAGAAATGCGTGTGTTTCTCTTCTGTCAACTGCACATGTATCTACTAGGTCTGTTTCGCCCACTCATAGACATATTTTATGTCACGAGATGGTATTCTACCAATCAATTCTAAGCGCAGTCTTTGATTCCTCCTGGATGGAAAATTCAAATCCATCTCGCTATGGCTTCCAACGAAATAGGACGTGATTTGTGCGCCAGGTGTAATATTGAGTAATTACGCAGTATTAAGCGTTTCCACTTGGGACAGGTTGACACATGAAGAAGTGAAGGAATGTTGTGGGGTGGATGTGGATGTGGTTAAGAAGATTAGGAGAAGTACACTGAGGTGGTTTGGACATGTGGAGAGAATGGAGAATGAAAGATTGACTAAGAGGGTGTATGTAGGTGAGGTGGAGGGAGGGAGAGGGAGAGGTAGACTGAGGATGAGGTGGAGGGATGGAGTTGAGAGGTATATGAGGGAGGGGGGGTGAGCTGGGGGGAGGGTAGTCAAATGGTGGGTGACAGAGGGACTTGGAGGCGTTTTGTCTGCGGCCACCCTTTGCGGGATTAGGGCGTTGGGCTTTAGATAGATAGATAGACTTGGAACCGGAGGAAACTGTTGAGTTATTGAGAAAATATGGTGTATTTTTTCTGGTAGTTTTTGATGAGATTTGAGTGGTTTTGACCTTCATTTTTGTTGGAAATGCTTAATTTGACGTCTTTTCCAATCATGAACTATGATTGGATGAGAATGTGAAATGAAGCATTTTTGACAGAGAACGAAGGCAAAAACAACTCATATCACATCACTAACCACCAGAAAAATATACTGCACAACCTCGACCATTGTATCTCTAAGGTGAGCATTCTACTGCAGCACGTTAGGTTAGGTTAAGTTAGATTTGGTTAGCTTAGGTCTGTTTGGTTAGGTTAAATGGTTTTGCAGTATATTTTTCTGGTGGTTTTTTATGCGATTTGAGTGATTTTTGCCTTCGTTTTCTTAGTTTAGGTTAGGTTAGGTCTGTTTGGTTAAGTTTGGTTAGGTTAGGGTAGGTCTGTTTGGTTAGGTTAACCATTTGTGAAATATATTTTTCAGGTGTGTGTGTGTGTGTGTGTGTGTGTGTGTGTGTTTTTAATACAATTTGAGTGATTTTTGCCTTCGTTTTGTGTCGGTTAGGTTAGGTTAGGTTATGTCTGCTTGATTAGGTTAACTGGTTGTGCAGTATATTTTTCTGGTGGCTTTTGATGCAATTTGAGTGATATTTGCCTTCATGTGCTGTCAAAAATGCTTTGTTTCACCTCCTCATCCAATCAAAGTTTGTGATTAGAAAAGGGGCAAAATGAAGCATTTCTGACAAAAATGAAGGCCAGAATCATGTAAATCTTATCAAAAACTACCAGAAAAATATTTTGCTCAATTAAGGGAGTGTATTGGCAACTTGTAAAAGTTTACTGCTGCCCTAATGAGGGAGGGCAGTGTGTGGAAACTCATTGTACAGTACTCTTGTTTGCAGATGATATTGTTAGTGAAGACAAAGGGGAAGTGCAAGACATGGTGAATGAGTTTGGGAGAGTGTGTAAGAAACTTGACCTAAAGGTGAATGCAGGGAAGGGTAAAGTGATGGTCTTCGAGAGAAATTAAGTCACTGAATGTACAATGAGGTTGGATGAGGAGCAAATGGAAAATGTGAGTGCATTTAAGTACATGGGCAGTGTGATGAGTAAGGATGGAAGTTTAGAGACTGAAGTGCTTGAAAGGGTACAACAAGGAAGAAAATATGGCTGGTTCTTTGAAAGCAGTGATAAGAAACAGGGAAGTGAGCATGGAAATGAAAAAGTTACTGCATGACAGTATTGTGATACCAACTCTAATGTATGGAGGTGAAGCTTGGACCTTGTTGGAGGGACACAAGTCAAGAGTGAGAGCAGTGGAAATAGCTATTTGAGAAGAGCATGTGGAGTCACATGGAGAGTCAGATTGACAAATGAGGAAGTGAAGGAGCATTGTGGTGTGGATGTGGATGTGATAGGAAACATTAGGAAAAACACGTTGAGGTGATTTGGCAATGTGGAGAGGATGGAGAGCAAGAGACTGATGAGGAGGTGTATGTGAGTGAGGTGGAGAGGGGGAGAGGGAGGGGGAGGCCAAGGATGAGATGGAGGGATGGAATGGAGAGGTATATGAGAGAGGGGGGCGAGATCTGGGAGCCGGGCAGTGAAATGGTGGGGGACAGGGTGACATGAAGGCGATTTGTTTGTGGCCACCCCGTACAGGATTAAGGCATCTGCAATAGATAGAAATCCTTAAACTGTTCCCTCCCTCTGCGGAGATTTGAACCTGGGTCCGGTAGGACTGCAGGCCACCTCTCTACTGATTGAGCCACCGCAGAGGGTAGTTAAGTTTGATTGGTTAGTTTAATTAGGTTAATTGGTCTTTCTTTCCTTCATTCTTTCCTCTTCCTTCTGCCTGTGGGTGACTACACTGAGTGGCAAGCCAAATGGTTTCCTGTACACCAGGAAACAATTTACTACGCTTGGTGGTGACCATATAACCAAATATTGGCGCCTGGTGGTTTAGTAGGTAATTATTGCACTCCAATCAGATTGAGCCAGTGAAGGTTTATATCCAGGGGGTGGTTGGGGTTGATTGCCTGTGTAATGCCAGTCAGGGATGAGTGAGGCTGGTCACTCTCATCTTTAATGTCAGGACCAACTGCCTAGCCCTGGGCTCCTACTCTCCTCATGGGGCAATGTAGGATGGGATGATGGATGGATGGGTAAGGTTAGAAACAAAACCAAAATAACTTTAACTGTCCAAAAACCTAATTTACCAAAAAAAAAAAAAAAAAAAAGATAAATACCGGTAGGTTAGATTTTGGACAACCAGACATTGTTAGCCCATATAGGTAAATTTGCTGTTTCATACAGTTATTTTGATGGCTTTTTTTTCCCAGCTAACATTTTTAGCATTCCTAAATCAACCTAACAGAACTACTGTAATATCAAATGTAGCCTGACTGAGCTAATATCATATTGAGTAATCCCACTTTGGCTGGGTGTACAGACTTATGAACTGCTGGCAACCAGCTGCCCTTGTAGGGCCATCCCTTGCAGTAAGATGATGTTTCCTTATGGTTTTACCCATGGGAAGGAGGGAAAAAAATACTTTCCCAGTATCCCTGCTTGTCATAAGAGGCAACTAAAAGGTGCCTTTTGTCTCTGGGCTTTCTTTCCTTATTGTCCTGCCCCTCTGTCCTATGTCTCGTTGAAATTCCCATGTTTCATCCTCCCTTTATTTTCCCTCTACTCCAACAGTGCCATATAGCCATATTATAACTTGGTGTTAATTCTTCATTATTCCTTCCTTCTACGTGGTGGGCTGCATCTCACCACAGTGAGGTGCATGGAAGAGTAAGGAGGTTAGGATCCTGGATGGATGCCACATATGCATCTCCACCCAGTTAACAGGGGCATTATAGTAGGCTCCACATCACCCTGTTATTTGGTTATATGGTTCCCACCCACTGTTGTAAATGGTTTCGTGGGTTAAAAAAACCCATTAGGCTTGTCATTCGATGCAGAGCCACCGAAAGTGGGAAGAAGAGTAATAAAATGTGATGAGGAGGATGGGAGAAATGGGAAAATAGGAGGACAGACACGGAAAAAGAATGATAAAGGTAGAGGAAGAAGTAGGAAGCACTGTATCTAAGATCTAATGTAACCAAACTTAGCCATACAAACCTAGCCTAACTGATCTCATTTAATCAAACCTATCCTAACTTATGAAATATTAAACCTAACCAAATTGATCTGATATCTGATCTAACCTAACCTAGCTAATTTAACCAAGAGGTGTGACTGTCCAAAACTTCAAATACCCAGTATACTTGTACCTGGCCAAACTGTTATGGAACCTAGTAATCTTGCTTTGAATTACTGGTATCTAGGAAACTGGAATAGTATTAGGAGATCCATGCAACTTTCACAATAGACTTCTTTTCATTATAGCTTAAGGGTGAACTTAAAGAAGGATGTAGAGTGAAAAAAAAAAAAAATGGAGATCATGCATAATAAAACTGGAATAAATTTCTACTGGAAAACATGATGCAGTCAGCAGTGCAGGTTAGGGAGCCAAATCATAGGAGCTCAGAAACACTTTATGAATATGTAGCTACATCCATTTGTAACCATAATCCTTGTTGGGGTGGTCAGAAACTAATTGCAACCATGTCATCCTGTCCCCTGCCATCATACTACCCTCTCCATTTCACATTTACCTCTTAACCCCACCCCTGCATCTCATCCATAGGTTCACCTTCTCCTCCCCCACTTCAGCTTACATACAGTATGTCAATCCTTCTACATTCCCTCACAGATAATGGATATTAAGAACTAAGTCAGATCACAAAAATCTAAACAAATATCCAGCTTTGCATTCCCTGAAGGATGTTATGGTGGGTAAACCATGAGGAGCTTGATGCTACCAGAAACATAAACTGAGGCACAGTCCAAGCAAAATTGCTTACTTCCCTGCTTGAACTTAGCAGTGTCAGAAAAAAAAATACAGTACATTATGTAAAAAAATAATAATAATTAATTAAATAAATAAAAATTAATAAAAATGGTACTGTAATAATCTATCTATCTATCTATTGCCAGACGCCTCAATCCCGTTTGGGGTGGCCACAAACAAATCGACTTCAAGTCGCCCTGTCCCCCGCCATTTCACTGCCCTGCTTCCAACTCACACCCCCCTCTCTCATATACCTCTCCACCCCATCCCTCCATCTCATCCTCTGCCTCCCCCTCCCTCGTCCCCCCTCCACCTCACTCACATACACTCTCTTCGTCAGTCTTTCACCCTCCTTCCTCTCCACATGGCCAAACCACCTCAGTGTGTTCCTCATAACGCTTCCTATCACATCCACATCCACACCACAACGCTCCTTTATATCCTCATTCGTCAGCCTGTCTCTCCATGTGACTCCACAGGCTCCTCTTAAATAACTCATTTCCACTGCTCTCATTCTTGACTTGTGTCCTTCCAACAACGTGCAAGCTTCACTTCCGTATGTTAGAGTTGGTATCACAATACTGTCATGTAGTAACTTTTTCACTTCCATGCTCACTTCCCTGTTTCTAATCACTGCTTTCAAAGAACCAGCAACCTTTCTTCCCTGCTGTACCCTTTCAAGCACTTCACCCTCCAAACCTCCATCCTTACTCATCACACTACCCAAGTACTTAAACATACTCACATTTTCCAATTCCTGACCATCCAACCTTGCTGTACATTCACTGACTTCACCTCTCTCAAAGACCATCACTTTACTCTTCCCTACATTCACCTTTAGATTCCGTTTCTTACACACTCTCCCAAACTCATCCACCAATCCTTGCAGCTCCCCTTTGTCTTCACTCAACAACACAGTATCATCTGCAAACAACAGTACAGGGAGTTTCCAAACACTACCCTCTCTCACCAGGGCCACTCCAACATCCACTACCCTACCTTGTACCTCTTTTATTACCCCATCCATGTGCAGATTGAACAACCATGGAGACATGACACATCTCTGTTTCAACCCAACTTTCAAAGTGAAAAATTCACTTAGTTCACCATCCACATGCACTGCAGCCTTAGCACCATTGTACATACTTTTCACAGCATTCAACAACTTCCCATCTACTCCATATATTCTTAACACTTTCCACAATCCTTGTCTATCCACCCTGTCATGTACTTTCTCCAAATCCATGAAAGCCGCATACAACTTCTTTCCTTTCTCTAGAAACTTTTCCACTAAAGATCTAAAAATGAATATCTGATCTACACAACCTCTTCCCTTCCTAAAGCCTCCCTGTTCTTCTCCAACTACTATCTCTGTTCTTTCTCTAACTCTGTCAATAAGTATCCTACCATACACTTTTCCTATTGTACTAAGAAGACAAATGCCCCTATGATTACCACACACTTCTTTTTCCCCTTTTCCTTTGTACAAGGGAATAATTATACCAGACTTCCAATCCTCCTGGACTCTGCCTTCCTCCCAGGCCAATCTGCACATCTTCCACATCCATTCTACTACTATCTCTCCCCCATGCTTCAGCATTTCACCACACACTCCATCAATTCCTGGGGCTTTCCCCAATTTAACTTTCTTCATTGCTTCCACAACTTCTATCCTACTGATTTCTTCCTGTCCTCTCACCTCCCTCCTTCTCCCAGCCATTCCCCAGCCGCTTATACTCGCATTACTGTAATAATAATAATAATCTATCTATCTATCTATCTATCTATTGCCAGACGCCTCAATCCCATTTGGAGTGGCCACAAACAAATCGCCTCCAAGTCGCCCTGTCCCCCGCCATTTCACTGCTCTGCTCTCAACTCACATCCCCCTCTCTCATATACCTTTCCACCCCATCCCTCCATCTCATCCTTGGCCTCCCCCTCCCTCTTCCCCCCTCCACCTCTCTCACATACACTCTCGTCGTCAGTCTTTCACCCTCCATCCTCTCCACATGGCCAAACCACCTCAGTGTGTTCTTCATAACGCTTCCTATCACATCCACATCAACACCACAACGCTCCTTTATATTCTCATTCGTCAGCCTGTCTCTCCAAGTGGCTCCCCAGGCTCCTCTTAAATAACTCATTTCCACTGCTCTCACTCTTGACTTGTGTCCTTCCAACAACGTCCAAGCTTCACTTCCATACGTTAGGGTTGGTATCACAATACTGTCATGTAGTAACTTTTTCACTTCCATGCTCACTTCCCTGTTTCTTATCACTGCTTTCAATGAACCAGCAACCTTTCTTCCCTGCTGTACCCTTTCAAGCACTTCACCCTCCAAACCTCCATCCTTACTCATCACACTACGCAAGTACTTAAACGTACTCACATTTTCCAATTCCTGACCATCCAACCTCACTGTACATTCACTGACTTCACCTCTCACAAAGACCATCACTTTACTCTTCCCTACATTCACCTTTAGATTCCGTTTCTTACACACTCTCCCAAACTCATCCACCAAGCCTTGCAGCTCCCCTTCGTCTTCACTCAACAACACAGTATCATCTGCAAACAACAGTACAGGGAGTTTCCAAACACTATCCTCTCTCACAAGGGCCACTCCAACATCCACTACCCTACCTTGTACCTCTTTTATTACCCCATCCATGTACAGATTGAACAACCATGGAGACATGACACATCCCTGTTTCAACCCAACTTTCAAAGAGAAAAATTCACCTAGTTCACCATCCACACGCACTGCAGCCTTCGCACCATCGTACATACTCTTCACAGCATTCAACAACTTCCCATCTACTCCATATATTCTTAAAACTTTCCACAATCCTTGTCTATCCACCCTGTCATATGCTTTCTCCAAATCCATGAAAGCTGCATACAACTTTTTTCCTTTCTCTAGAAACTTTTCCACTAAAGATCTAAGAATGAATATCTGATCTACACAGCCTCTTCCCTTCCTAAAGCCTCCCTCTTCTTCTCCAACTAATTTCTCTGTTCTTTCTCTAACTCTGTCAATAAGTATCCTACCATACACTTTTCCTATTATACTAAGAAGACAAATGCCCCTATGATTACCGCACACTTCTTTTTCCCCTTTTCCTTTGTACAAGGGAATAATTATACCAGACTTCCAATCCTCCGGGACTCTACCTTCCTCCCAGGCCAATCTGCACATCTTCCACATCCATTCTACTACTATCTCTCCCCCATGCTTCAGCATTTCACCACACACTCCATCAATTCCTGGGGCTTTCCCCAATTTAACTTTCTTCATTGCTTCCACAACTTCTATCCTACTGATTTCTTCCTGTCTTCTCACTTCCCTCCTTCTTCCAGCCATTCCCCAGCCACTTATACTCGCATTACTTCCATCCTCTATGTTCAACAATTCCTTAAAGTGTTCTCTCCATCTGCTCACTTTTTCTCCCTTCTCCACTAGTAATCTACCATTTTTATCTTTCACTCCCCTGCTAACTTCACTTCCACCCTGTCTTACTCTTTTCACCTCTTTCCAGAACATTTTCTTACAGTCTCTCCACTTTACACTCAAATTCCTTCCAAATTCCTCATCCACTCTCTTCTTACTTTCTCTTACTAATCTTTTCACCTCTCTCTTTCTTTCTACATATAACTTTCTCTTCCGCCTCTCAACTTCTTCCACGCCCCTATTTCTCATCCATTCATTGTATGCTTTCTTCTTTTGTGCCACAGCCTGTTTCACCTCTTCAGTCCACCACGCTGTTCCTTGCACCCCCCTCCGTCTTCTCTTCATCCCACACACCACATCACATGCTGCATATATTTCTTCTGTAAATATCCTACACACACCTTCCACGTCTCCCATCTGCTCCAGTTCATATTTGCCTAATCGTTCCTCCACTTCTCTCTTATACTCTGCCTTTTTCTCATCCTCTTCTAACCTTTCCACTCTCCTTGCCACTACTCCTTCCTCTCGTCTTTCCTTTCTTCTATTCCTCCATCTTACTTGAAATCTAATTCTGGCCACCACCAAGTAGTGGTCAGAAAGTCCACTCCCCCATCCTCTATAAACTCTTGCATCCATTACACATCTTCGCATCCTTTCATCAGCACACACATAATCAATCATTGCCTTCCTTTCATTCAGTTCACCACCCACCCTTCTCATCACTCGCCATGTATACCTGTGGATCATTTTATGCCTGAAGAGGGTATTGGCTATCACCAACCCCCTCCCAGCACAAATGTCCACTATCGCACTCCCATTCTTATCTATCTCAGCAGGCACACCCCACTCACCAACTATTCCATCCACCTTCACATTCCCAACTTTACCATTCATATCACCAATCAAAAACACTCTCTCATTCCTTCCAGACTTTTCCATGCACACTTCTACATTTGTCCAGAACTCTTCTCTCACTCTTCTAGCACGATCTTGTGTTGGCGCATACACACACACAATCGCCCACATTTGTATTCCAACTTTCAACTTTACCCACACAATCCTTGACCCAACTGATCCATACTGTCTTATGCTTCTCTTCCATCATTTACTCACAGCTATACATACTCCTTCCTTTGCCCTCTCATTCTCATCTACTTCTGCACATATACCCCATCCATACTCCCATTCTCTCACACTTTCTCCTCCCCATTTTGTTTCAGTTATTCCACATACATCCACTTTCGCACCCTCAAGCACCTGGACAATCTCTCTCTCTTTCACCTCATCATTCGCTCCCCTTACATTCCATGTTCCAATAATCATGTCCTTTGTCCGGTCCTTGGTCGTCATCGTTTGGACAGTCCTTGTCCGAGGCTTATTGTTTGTTTTTTTAGTTAGTTGTTTTCCGGGGAGGGGCACTAACCCTCCACCAACTCTTTTAGTCGCCTTTTACGACTAAATAATAATAATCTATCTATCTATTGCCAGACGCCTCAATCCCGTTTGGGGTGGCCACAAACAAATCGCCTCCAAGTCTCCCTGTCCCTCGCCATTTCACTCCCCTGCTCCCAACTCACACCCCCCTCTCTCATATACCTCTCCACCCCATCTCTCCATCTCTTCCTCGGCCTCCCCCTCCCTCTTTCCCCCTCCACCTCACTCACATACACTCTCTTCGTCAGTCTTTGACCCTCCATCCTCTCCACATGGCCAAACCACCTCAGTGTGTTCCTCATAACGCTTCGTATCACATCCACATCAACACCACAACGCTCCTTTATATCCTCATTCGTCAGCCTGTTTCTTCATGTGACTCCACAGGCTCCTCTTAAATAACTCATTTCCACGGCTCTCACTCTTGACTTGTGTCCTTCCAACAACGTCCAAGCTTCACTTCCGTATGTTAGAGTTGGTATCACAATACTGTCATGTAGTAACTTTTTCACTTCCATGCTCACTTCCCTGTTTCTTATCACTGCTTTCAAAGAACCAGCAACCTTTCTTCCCTGCTGTACCCTTTCAAGCACTTCACCCTCCAAACCTCCATCCTTACTCATCACACTACCCAAGTACTTAAACGTACTCACATTTTCCAATTCCTCACCATCCAACCTCGCTGTACATTCACTGACTTCACCTCTCTCAAAGACCATCACTTTACTCTTCCCTACATTCACCTTTAGATTCCGTTTCTTACACATTCTCTCAAACTCATCCACTAAGCCTTGCAGCTCCCCTTTGTCTTCACTCAACAACACAGTATCATCTGCAAACAACAGTACAGGGAGTTTCCAAACACTACCCTCTCTCACCAGGGCCACTCCAACATCCACCACCCTACCTTGTACCTCTTTTATTACCCCATCCATGTACAGATTGAACAACCATGGAGACATGACACATCCCTGTTTCAACCCAACTTTCAAAGAGAAAAATTCACTTAGTTCACCATCCACACGCACTGCAGCCTTTGCACCATCATACATACTCTTCACAGCATTCAACAACTTCCCATCTATTCCATATATTCTTAACACTTTCCACAATCCTAGTCTATCCACCCTGTCATATGCTTTCTCCAAATCCATGAAAGCCGCATACAACTTCTTTCCCTTCTCTAGAAACTTTTCCACTAATAATAATAATAATAATAATAATAATAAACAAAAAAAATAAACAAATAAATAATGATAGTTACAATAATAACAATAGTACTGTAGTAGTAGTAGTAGTAGTAGTAATAATAATAATAATAATAATAATAATAATAATAATATACTGTAATAATAATATTAAAAGTTGTATGGATCCAGAAACTGCCTAATGAGGAAGGTAGGGAGGTACAGCCCTGAGTAATACCCATGCTGCCTAGCCACATGATAGGACTAGAGCATAACAGATAATGAACAAAATACAGTTGTACACAGAAAAGAAAAAGAAAGGCTAAACTGAGATAAAAAAAAAAAAGAAAGAGAAAAGAAAAGAAAAGAAAAAAAAGAGCTCAGAACTCATTACAGAGTACATGTTCAGTGGTAATAACGGCATTCCCACAACAGAATTTTCCTTTACATTGTCTGTTGTGCAGCCCTTGCTTGGCTGAATGGAGGCAGACCTCACTAGGCTGTGGCATTAGAATCAAATACAGTATAGTGATCCTGTGGTCGTGAGGAATCCCCATACTGAGGTTAGGCCCAGCCAAGCTACAGTTGATGCCATCTATGGAGGGGAAGCTAAACATGTTACGAAAACAAGCTAGGTTATTAATTTCCAGCAGTTGCTGGAAACTGTTGGAAAAATTATGTTCAGATCAAATAAGTTCTGTAACAGTGTGAAAGTTTCTGTCCGGACTTTGACTATAAACTTATGGCTGAGCTTCCCACGTAAGAGTAATATTTGTGTGGTGAGTTACCAAGCTTGTAGCTACATTTCTTTTATATGTTAGTGTCTCCAAGGGTCATTGGATGCCAACTACTTGCCATCAGTAGCCTTTAGGATCATATGTGGAGATGAAACTAATATTCAAATTCTGTATAGGATCAGATAATGATTTTCATCTACTATTAATGATGGGGTTAGTAAAAACTGTAGCAAACCCCTCCAGTTTGAAAAATACCTCCTAGAGATACTGGAACAAAAAGATGCCATTGGAGTGAAGGGGTCAAGGCTTAGAAAAAGGGGCAAGGTTGATGGTACAGTGTGCTAGTCATATGGTACTTTTATCCTTAGCTTAAAGTATTATTTACAGTACATTATTTTCATATGTTTATTGAGAGTGATTCACTGAGAAGTCTTTAGAAATATGGTACATTTTTTCCTCTCTTTCCAGGTAACTTAGCAAGAAGCAATGGCCAGCTGTGCTCTCTGTCAAGGAGTGTTCCCCTCCAAGCTGAAATTGGTGCATCACTTCAGTGAATCACACAGTATTGCAAGACAGAGGCCCAGACGATCAAAGATGACAGAGTTTATGAGACGCATTGCAGAAGGTGATGCAATGGAGATGGTCACTGCAGATGAGAAGAGCAATAATATAAGCTGTATTACCAGCACCAAAGAGCCACTTCAGTGTTCTGAATGCAGTGAACAGTTTGCTACCCAGTCGAGCCTAGAAATTCATCAGTGTAATGCAGATGGCTTGAAACATAATAAACAGTGTGTTGCATGTCAATACTGTGGTCAGATGTGTAAAGACCGCAGGGGTGCTGCAGTTCATCAGGCATTTTGTGAAAAGAAGCAACTTGAATTTTCAGAATTATCCCTCAATAATGAGTCGAGTAAAAGTATAGCACTGCTAGATTTAAAAACACTGGGTATTGTATCCCTGTTTGAGTGTCCAGTTGAAAATTGTGGTGCAATATTCAAGAATGAGGATCAGCTTGGGAGGCACCTTAAAGGGCATCATAGTGTAGAAAACACCTGTGTCGTGAAAACTACAGTTTCCCCTGTATCTAAAATACCGACCCCTGAATCCGGACTGCATTCTTCGCCCTCCCCTCCATCACAGCCCTTAGTCACTGTTACAATGAAGCCTCATGTAGGTAAAACAGATGGACTGCAGGACCTTTCTCTTCTTGTAACTCCCAGTACCTGTAAACCTCCAGAAGGATCCTCCACCAGTCATGAAAGAAGCTTATCCTTTACTGCTAAAGACCTCAAGAGGGAGCAATTCAGCATCACAGTGGAGGAATGCCACAGCCTGGAAGCAGAACTGGGTGGAAGCAGAGAAGCAGTGTTGTATATAGGTGAGGATGGAACTGTCAAGAAAAAATTTAGGGTTTTTACTGAACAGGATTATCATGTTACTAGTTGTACTGAAAATGATGGCATGTTTCTGTCTACCGGTATCTCAAAGAACCAGAAAGGTGCAAATATGTCGCTTGAATGTCATTTATGCCATCAGAGTGTTACTAGTCAGCATTTGCTTAAGAACCACATGGAACAGCATAGTACAAACAGCTGTGTTTCAAATACCAAAATAAAAACTGAACCTATGGATGATAAATCATCAGAAAAGGATGATGATTGGGAAATGGTGTCATTTAGTAGTAAGAGGAAGAATAGCTCATTACTTCAGGTGCATGGCAGTAATCTTGAATACAGGTGTACACTTTGTAAAAAAAATTTCTTATCAGAATTAGGATATCAAACACATGTTAAAAACAAAGAATGTAGAAATAAGAAATTTAAGCTGCCCAGGATGTTTTCATGTCACTTTCAGCAGTGTGAGTCATCCTACTTCAAATTAACTGAATTGCAAAGGCATTGGCAGATTGCCCATAAATATACTATGGCAAGCAAAAGTTTAGAATTTGATGAGGAAAATGCATTTACAGACTGGCTGGCTGCAGAAGAAGAAAAATATAAAGTAAGGTTTACATGTGATGTAAAGCGACGAAAACCTCACAGAACAGAACGTCTTCTTGTGTGTCATAGGTTCCACCATTTGCGCACAGCAGCTGCTCGGAAATCTGCCCATCGACAATACTCAGATAAACACAACTGGGTTCACAAAATACAACCATGTCTGTGTTTTGCAAGAATGAAGGTCTATCAAGACTTTAATGAGGATGCATGTGACTACACAGGCAGGATCTCTGTGGTATATTATTATGAACATTCTCACCCATATGTGGAGCAACAAGAGGCAATGCCAGAAATCTTAGACCATGTTCTTCAGCGTAATAAAAGGAAAAGGAACAGCCAATTTCAGGATCTTAAAGGCAGTGATAGGCTTCTTCACCGCCAAAAGCTGGAGAGATTTGCTCGTCTTGCTGGAAAGGAATATCGCCCTAGTTTGAAGGGCTCAAGATTTTCAGATTCTACAGTGAAACCTAAAAAGGAGCAAATTGATCAGATGACCGTACATGAAGATGAAGATGAGCAAATAGCAGCCGTTAATGCAGCAAACAACCTGTTAGGTAGTGATGAATTATTTGCCTCTCAGGTGGAGATGGTGCTGGATGGCCAGTTTGACATGGGTCATGAGGTGCTCAGTGCACCAGTTGTCACTCACCTAGACTCTCTTCCTATATTTGCTGTCTCCAGGGTAGAGCAAGGCAAAAACAAGATGGAAGAAGGTTCACAGAATTTAGAAAGAAATCCTAGTGAAGATGAAAATGAGGAGTCAAACTTGCAGGCTGTACTGCCTGCCAGTTCAGAGGACTGGCAAAAACTGTTCGAGGTGTTGCGTAGTAGAGTGGCCAGTGAAGGCAACAGTGCATTGAAAGCGGAGGCTGAGGTGCTTCTTCCATATGAGAAGGTGATTGAACTGGTGTCCACTGCTGAACAGATCCCCATTTTTAGGCAGTTGTGGGAACTGGCATACCCATCTCAGGAGGCTCAGGAAGGACTTCAACTGGAAATCAAGATAGTTCGGTAAACAAGATAAATGTCTTCAAAGTAACCGATTGTCATAGAGGTATACAGTATTATATTTATAGTACAGGTATGTAAATAGGTTACCGTAGAATATTTTAGCTTGAGTTTCGACTCATCATGGTTTTTATTGTAGCTATTGTTTTTTTAAGTCCATCCATCCATCCATCATCCAATCCTATGTTTCTCCATGAGGAGTGTAGGAGTACGGGATCTAGGCAGGTTGCTCCAGACATTTAAGATGAGAGTGACCAGGCTCTCTCATCCCTGAGTGGCATTATGTGAGCAATGAATCCCAACCAACCTTTGGATATAAATCTGCACCAGCTCAATCCCGCTGGAGCATCTTAATTACTCACTAATATGGTTGGCATCCAGCGTAATAAATGGTTTCCTGGTGTACAGGAAACTGTTTGGCTTACCACTCAGTGTAGAGTCACCCATAGGCAGAAGGAAGAGAGGAAAGATTGAATGAAAGAAAGACAGAACAGGGAGTGTAAAGTTACCTATAGGCAGAAGGATGAGGAAAGAATGAAGGAAAGAAAGACAGAAGAGGAAGGAAGGAAGAGAAGAAAGGGCAGACACACACAGTGGCATTACATCAAGTGAGTGGATGGTGAGTATCGCCACCTACCACTACAGTATTTATATATATATATATATATATATATATATATATATATATATATATATATATATATATATATATATATATATATATATATATATATATATATATATATATATATATATATATATATATATATATATATATATATATATATATATATATATATATATATATATATATATATATATATATATATAAATCAGTACAATATCATCAGCATAGTCCAAATCCATCAGCTTCTTATTTTCTTTCCAGTTAATTCCTGCACCTGTTCTCCTTACAACCTTTTTCATAACATAATCCATAACCTATACAAACAACAATGGCGAAAGAACTCCTCCTTGAATCACTCCTGACCTAACTTGAAATGGATCACTCAAAGTATTTATGAGATGCAGAGGGTGCTCGATTGTCTGGTGGAGGAAGGAGAAAAAGTGGGATTGGTAATAAATTGTGGAAAGACTGAAATTATTAATATGAACGTGGAGAACCAAATCGATTGTGTAATTGGGAATAATGTGGTGAAGAATGTAGAAAACTTTAAATATCTGGGAACGATTGTATCATCTAATGGATCATTAAACAATGAAATTGAGGAGAGGATTAGACAGGCTTGGCGAGCTGTTGGAATGTTGAAATCTGTTTGGAACAATAATATGCTTTCGGTACATACTAAAGTTAAAATTTACAAGTCCATGGTTAGACCCATTTTAATTTACGGGCATGAGTCATGGTACAGTACAATTGCAACAGATCAGAAAGTATTAGGATTTGAGAATAAAATACTGAGAAGGATTCTTGGGGTAAAGTGGCAAGACAGAGTTACAAATGAAAGAGTAAGGGATATTACGAGAGTGGAACCGGTTAATGAATATGTGAGACTGTCTCGCTGGAAGTGGCTGGGGCACATATACAGAAAAGAAGGTTGTTTAATACAGGATGTGCTGGAGTGGATTGCTAGAGGAAGAAGAGGTAGAGGTAGGCCGAGGGAAACCTGGTTGAGGACAATGAAAAAAGAAGCAGGAGAGGAGTGTTGGTGGAACCTGAAGGAGATGGCAAGAGACAAATATTGGTGGAGAGAGTTCATTGAGACCCTATGCATCCCGTGGGGTGCCACAGGAAATGATATATATATATATATATATAAATACTGTAGTGGTAGGTGGGGATACTCACCATCCACTCACTTGATGTAGTGCCACTGTGTGTGTCTGCCCTTTCTTCTCTTCCTTCCTTCCTCTTCTGTCTTTCTTTCCTTCATTCTTTCCTCATCCTTCTGCCTATAGGTAACTTTACACTCCCTGTTCTGTCTTTCTTTCATTCAATCTTTCCTCTCTTCCTTCTGCCTATGGGTGACTCTACACTGAGTGGTAAGCCAAACAGTTTCCTGTACACCAGGAAACCATTTATTACGCTGGATGCCAACCATATTAGTGAGTAATTAAGATGCTCCAGCGGGATTGAGCTCTACCAGACAGCCTAAGCCACTGGGTAGAGATACTTTGGCTGTATTGTCCCTGCTTCGGTAGGGATAGGCCGGTCCTGCAGTGGACCTCAATGGTTGATGATGATGATGATTATATATATATATATATATATATATATATATATATATACAGTATATATATATATTATTTCCCTTATCACAGTTGTTATACTGTATACATATATATATATATATATATATATATATATATATATATATTATTTCCCTTATCACAGTTTTTATACTGTATATATATGTATATATATATATATATATATATATATATATATATATATATATATATATAGACAGATATATAGATAGATAGATAGATATAGATATATGATTTCCCTTATCACATTTGTAATCATTGTACTGTAATGGGATAAGAACTACCAGCACACTATTGTTAATTCATTGCAACCTGTTTTGTCATACAGTATGTTCAGGGAAAATTTATGTTTCATAATTTTTTGTCATCCATTAAAGTTGTTATGTAAACCATCACTTTTTATTTCCTAATGGAAAACTGTAGAGAACTGTTGCATTTTTTTCAATGATCCCTCCCAGTGGAAATGCAGCACAGTTGTGATGTAAGCTGAACTGAGAAGAGTAAGTGTGCATACACCAGAGAAGGGCAGGCAGCCTTAACTATACACTTTCAGTCATTATTGAAATTTGTCTATTTATTGCCAGAAGCCTTAATCCCGTAAGTGGTGGTCACAAATAAATCGCCTCCATGTTGCCCTGTCCCCCGCTATTTTGCTGTCCTCCCCCAGCTCGCACCCCTTTCCCTCGTATACTAGCCTACTATCTATCTATCTATTCATTTCCAGACACCTTTAGTATTTATCTCGTAAAGGGTAACCACAAACAAATTGCCTCCATGTTGCCCTGTCCCTCGCCATTTCACTGCCCTGCTTGCATCTAACACCACCCTTTCTCATATACCTCTCCACTCCATCCCCCCATCTCATCCTTGGCCTCCCCCTCCACCTCACACATACACTCTCCTCATCAGTCTCTCGCTCTCCATCCTCTCTATATGGCCAAACCACCTCAATGTGTTTTTCCTAACTCTTTCTATCACATCTGCAACACACCACAACACTCCTTCACTTCTTCATTTGTCAGTCTATCTCTCCACATGCTCCTCTCAAATAACTCATTTCCACTGCTCTCTCTCCTGACTTGTGTCCCTCCCGCAAGGTCCCAGCTTCACTTCCATATGTTAGAGTTGGTATCACAATACAGTACTGTACTATCATGCAGCGACTTTATTTCCATACTCACTTCCCTGTTTATCACTGCTTTCAAAGAACCAGCAACCTTTTTCCCTGTTGTATTGAAGCATTGTGTATATATATATATATATATATATATATATATATATATATATATATATCTATCTATCTATCTATCTATTGCCAGATGCCTCAATCCCGTTTGGGGTGGCCACAAACAAATCGTCTCCAAGTCGCCCTGTCCCCCGCCATTTCACTGCCCTG
>NC_137007.1:30297164-30396112 GCF_032717465.1 Coenobita brevimanus | reverse complement strand
CCCAACTCACACCCCCCTCTCTCATATACCTCTCCACCCCATCCCTCCATCTCATCCTCGGCCTCCCCCGTCCTCTTCCCCCCTCCACCTCATTCACATACACTCTCTTCGTCAGTCCTTCACTCTCCATCCTCTCCACATGGCCAAACCACCTCAGTGTGTTCCTCATAACGCTTCCTATCACATCCACATCCACACCACAACGCTCCTTTATATCCTCATTCGTCAGCCTGTCTTTCCATGTGACTCCACAGGCTCCTCTTAAATAACTCATTTCCACTGCTCTCACTCTTGACTTGTGTCCTTCCAACAACGTCCAAGCTTCACTTCCGTATGTTAGAGTTGGTATCACAATACTATCATGTAGTAACTTTTTCACTTCCATGCTCACTTCCCTGTTTCTTATCACTGCTTTCAATGAACCAGCAACCTTTCTTCCTTGCTGTACCCTTTCAAGCACTTCACCCTCCAAACCTCCATCCTTACTCATCACACTTCCCAAGTACTTAAACATACTCACATTTTCCAATTCCTCACCATCCAACCTCGCTGTACATTCACTAACTTCACCTCTTTTTATGTACACATTCTTCAAATTTAAGCTTTAATTGCTCGAAAGTAATCCCCTGGTGCATACGTCACTCTGCTGGTAGACGCTTCAAATGACAACACTTTACCGTATAATGGCATCTGACTATAGATACCGGTACTAGTAATAGATGGAAAAAGTTGCTGCCTATTTTTAAGTTGAATTTAAATGTTTTTCCCATTACAATTTAAAATAAGTCTTTTGTCTCTACAATAGCATTTTAACATGTTTAACTCAGGGTTCCAGAATGGTAAGAGTGTGAAACTTGACTGACTGAGAGCTGGAGGGACTTTGTGCTTTATATTTATAGTTTACACACCTATTGTTTATGAAGAAATTGGTTGCCATTGTTTTTAAAATTATAGCCTAGTTTCAGCCAGCCATGAAATTGAAAGATTTTTGTCATTTTACATTAAACAAGCTTTAAGATGCTGTACTGGTGTTGGGATGAGGAGAGATAGATTGAGATGGTTTGGGCATGTGGAGAGTGTCACGGGGTTTTTATAATATCAAAGTTTTTAAAATAAATTGCTTAAATATTATTTAATTGATATTAATATTCAATAATATTAAAGAGCAGGGACAATGATTGTCTTGCTAAATCGTGCAACGATTCTCTAAGAACGAGAATTTAAAAACTTTCTCAACAGTACACAGCAGAGACTAATTACTCACAATTGCTGAATTACTGTACTGTTAGCCTCTGGAGAAAGTTACTTCACCCCTGACAATAAATAACTAATACTAATAATAATATCAGGCTCTTGCTGATGCTTTAACTCCTATGGCACAACGGATTTTAAGTTAATACAACAAGACTGGTTTAAGTACCAGTTATGAAGGCAAACGTTTATGCAAGCTAGGAGCTATGTGGAAAATAAGCTTAATTTGGAGAAATGACACAAGATTTTACTTTACATTAAGCTCAAGGAAAAGAACTGTTAAATTTATTGATTACAAAAAAATAAATTTAACGTTACATTTCAAATCAGATCAATGAGACGCACTCACTCACTCACACAAAAGCTAAATACTTACACCTAGGAAAAACACCTTAACTAAACTCTTAAAACTAGGATTATACAAAAAGGAAATACCAGTCGATGAATGCTATGTATCACCCGGGGGGTGGGAGGACTGGATTAACTGTCTCAGTGGAGCTTGGGTGCTAGCGACCTCTCACACTTCTGAAGCGCAGGACCCTCTTCCGTCACAACAAACACTCGACTGAATTCAAAATACATTGTATGGGCAGGACGCACAAGCCACCGGAAGAAGGCGTGGCTAACGGTTGAGGCAAAGCAGAGGCGAACAATAAAAAAACAATAGTATCGCTCAGTAGCGCACTTAGTGACGTGCATTAAATCGGTCACTTTTGAAAGTGACGAATGTTTTGAAAAGTACAGTAATCCCTCTAATATCCGGACGCCCAATAACCGAACATCCCCACTAACCGAACCTTATCGTCCTGGGATCAAACATTCCCAAAATGGTCCGAAAATCCAAAAAAATTGGAAAAAAAATCGATTTTGTGCCGTCCGTAATTTGAACTTGCCGCGCGCGCCGCGTGAGAGCATTGTTTTGGTTCGTCATTCCTCCGACGTCCGATAGAGCGCCGCTGCATCCTCCCCACTTCCCGCCTGTCTCTCACCGCGACAAGACCTACGCTCTTCGCCATGGCTTGGGAAAAGTTAATGTGCAACACTTAAATTTAATGGAACATTATTTGGACTAAAGTGAACACTGTGAAAAGAACGGACTTCTGTGTGTTAGTGACTAAGTTCAGTGCAAGACTTCAGGAAGAGTGTAGTGCAAGTGCTTCAGGAAATCGTTCTTACTGTCAGAGTCCAAGAGGAGGCGGTTATTCATCGAGGTGGCCAATGACTTGCTGTAAGTAGCCAAAATGTTTCATGTTGTACTATTTTCCATACTATATTTACCAGAATGTTTCATATTGTATTTTTTCCCATACTATACTTACCAGAAAGTGTCATACTGTACTTCTTTCCATACTAAACTTACCTCATGCATGTGCGGTAGGAATGTGTTTTTCAGAGTTCGGTTAGGTTCGGTTAGGTTAGGTTCGGTTAGAGTCCATAAGTACCAGAATGTTTATTAATGTATGAACATACTTCTAAACCCACATTTTATGTGTCTATTGCATTTATTTCAGTCATTTATGTGCCTTATTGGTGTGATTTGGGTGTTAAATAGGTGCTATGCATGTCCGGAGGGAGTTGTATGGGTGTTTCTCTGTGTTAGGGTCCGTAAGTACAAGTCCATAAGCTGGGGCCCAATATCCGGACAAAACCAATATCCGAACCTACCGATGGCTCTATTGATCCGGATATTGGAGTGATTACTGTATACTCCGAAATGGAGAGAGAAACGGTTAACTGAGCGATACACAGTGAGTTTTCCACTAATAGTTCGTGGCTTCTCACAAAAGGGAAATGTCGCGAATTGATTCGTGACATTACGCCCCTACAAAATTAAATTTTTTCCTTATGGGAAAAAATTTGTGGATATATATATATATGTACACATCCTAAGTCATTCACACAAGATTCACACTGTGGTGTGTGTGCTATCCTGCTACAGGAGAAAGTCGCAGTCGCCAGTGAGCGAAAAAACCTTGTATTTACGTTAATAGAAGCAAGCTTGAGGGAAAAACTCCGTGACGACGGTGAAAATCCTGTACTCAGGTCAAACTGAGCGAAAAGCCGCTACATTTACACTGACGACTAATTGTTGTGTAGTGTGATGTATGTAATACACGGTGTAGGTGTGACAGTTGTAGTGTAACTGTACCTACGTGTAAAATGACATAGTAAATAATAACATGGCGACGACGAAGGCAGAGGAGAAGAGGCGGCAGCGTGCGGCAGATGATCAGCTGGCCCGCACAGCAAAACTGCTACACCCATTGCTGAACCTGCAAAACCAATTGAGGTTTTTCATTCATTCATTGCCAGACACCATGTATCCCAAACGGGGTGACCAAGGGCTTAGAGTTATTGTTTTACAGGGAGGGGCACTAATCCTCCACCAACCCCACTTGACACGTAGGGATGCCAACAGCATCTGGTGTTCCCAGGCGGTCACCCATCCAAGTACTAACCAGACCCAACGTTCAAAAGTGTCAATGAGACAAAATTTTATCATGTTACAATTACTCTCTCTGCCTAGCAGTCAGTGCTACGACGTACATTCGAGGTCGCCATTAATTATAGCACACGATTATGGTCGGCAAGTTGAGAATCCTTGTGCAAACTCGGGTCTTCCATAGCCTCGAACTGCACACGGGTCCTCAACCTTTATTCCTAAATTTCCGACAGAGGATGCCTATCCTGGTGAAATATTATTCACCCATCACACTAAAATAGAAAATAGGAGGAAGTGCCATAACCTACAGTACTTATATTAGTATCGGAGAGCTGAGAATCCTTGTGCAAACTTGGGTCTTCCATAGCCTCAAGTCGCCTCTGCGGAGTTCTCACTTCCCCCTTAACCTACAATACTTATATTAGTATCGGAGAGCTGAGAATCCTTGTGCAAACTTGGGTCTTCCATAGCCTCAAGTCGCCTCTGCGGAGTTCTCTCTCGAACTTCCCCCTTAACCTACAGTGCTTATATTAGTATCGGGGAGCTGAGAATCCTTGTGCAAACTTGGGTCTTCCATAGCCTCAAGTCGCCTCTGCGGAGTTCTCTCTCGAACTTCCCCCTTAACCTACAGTACTTATATTAGTATCGGGAAGCTGAGAATCCTTGTGCAAACTTGGGTCTTCCATAGCCTCAAGTCGCCTCTCAACTTCCCCCTTAACTTACGGTACATAATATGTATGTACAGGCCCTGGACATAATGTGTCCTGTGGGGCCAATGGGCGAGACGTCAGGTCTGCACCCACTTCACCACTACCCTGTCTCTCAACTGACTCAGAGATTACAGGTGTAGTTACAAATGGCACAGGAAGGGCATATCCCTGATTAGTGGTGTTACTTTGACACACACTGCAGGAACGGACAAAACTATTTATGTCCCGTCCCATCCCTGGCCAGAAAAAGTCAGCTCGGATACGGCCCTGGGTCTTCCTTTTGCCCATGTGACCTCCTGAGGCTGAACAATGACCCCATTGTAACACTGCTAGGCGGTACTTGGCGGGAACGACAAACTGCAGTCGAACCTCGCCCTCGGGTGTTCATGACTCACGGTAGAGCCGTCCTTGTTTGCTAAAGAACTTGGCTCGACCTCCCCGTGAATACTTAATCACTCGACCCTTTTGTTTGTTCCGCACGGTAGCAAGTGTCGGGTCAGAATGTTGTTCTTGTACAACAAGTTGACTACACATCAGATCTTGCGGCGATTCAATGATCACTGGGGTGACACAGTCTGGAGCCTCAGTCATGGCTCGTGTTACCGCAGCAGCCGAAGTCTGAGTAGCGTCATCGGAGCAACTATCCTTGACTCCATTAATATTTCCAATGATGAGGTCAAATAAAGGTTCTGGCATGACAACTGCAAGTGTCGTACCAGTATAAAATGGAGATGCCACCTGGATACATGCCTCAGGGAACAATCTCACTGATCCATCAATAAGGTTTGCATGGATCTGTCGACCTGTATACTGCTCAGGCCGAACTAAACTCTGCTTAACAGAGCAACCTGAGGAACCATTGTCTCTCAGGACCTTCACAGGAATGTCTCCCACAAACCCTTGCTGAACAAGGAAGGTGCTGTCACCTGTGGGAGGGCCTGTGGAGGAAGCAGCTAGCCACTCATGAGGCTGCTGAATTGATGCGGCAAACATTGTGCCTTGAGAATTATAAGGAGATGGAACATTGGCCATCTGTGGAGGGGGGTTCACTGTCACTGTGGGACTAGTGAACTGTGGGGAAGTACCCACACTGGTAGGGACATGACCACCGTGCTGCTGCTGAGGAATGAAGGCTGCATTTGCTTCCTGTCTCCGATACACTAATTGACCTGACTGAGGGTTACGTGGCTTGTCCTTGTATTGCTGCTGCTGCTGCTTGGGGAACTGCTGCTGGTTGGGGTGCTTGTTGTACCGCTTCCAAGCAGGCTGCTGTGTATTTTGCCCCTGGTCCTTCTGTGGTTTTGGACCTTGGCCATTACTCTGAGAACAGTCTTGGTGCTGGGATTCAGTCTGAGACGGCTTCCCAGACTTGGCCGTATCTTTTCTGCTCCAGGTGTTTTGCTTACGAGCTTGATACCCGTATGCAGTAAAGAATGCGTCAGCCTTTTCTGCCATTTGGCTGGCATCTTTCACCTGGCAGATCTTAAGCTGTGCTATGAGCTCAGCAGGCCACGACCTCTCTAGCTGTGTTCGCAGCATAAGGTCAATTATCCCCTCACGCGTGGAAAGAGTTTCATCTTTCTCCATCCACTCATTTAAGTAAGCTGTGAGACGATCAAGGAACTGAACAGCTGTCTCCTTGTCTTGGAGATGAGCTCGCATGAACTGAACTTTGGCGTCGTCTACTGTGAGACCATACGCCTTAATGAGTGCAGCTTTCATCATCTCATATGTGAGATTGTCTCCACGAATTCTGTGGAGAATATCGAGGGCAGGGCCCTCAAACAGGCTAAGAAACTGAAGCCGCTTAGCTGCCTCATCCAGTTGATACATGTCTGCTATGTCCTCAAAACGAGCTATGTACGGCTCGATTCGCTCGCTTTCCTTGTATGAAGGAAGCTTGATGCGTGGGGTCGCCAGGACATGTGCAGGGAGAACGCTCGTGGAGCTTGGACCGACTGCACCAGACGTGACTGAAGCCAAGGAATCTCGCTTGAGCTTCAGCACTTCAAGTTCATGTTTTTCTCGTGCCTCTCGCTCGGCACGTTCGTGTTCTCGTTCTCTGTCTCGTTGTTCACGCTCGTATTCGCGCTGTTCTCGCTCGTATTCGCGCTGTTCTCGCTCGCATTCGCGCTGAATCTTACGCTCTTCACGGGCATCATTCTCGCGCTGCTGCTCCTGATTATGCCGTGAGAGTATATACTCTTTAATTTTGGTTGGGTCCGAAAGACCCATTTCTTTGGCTTCCTGTAAAAATACAGTAGTAGCCATGGCGCTAATTTATTAAGCAAAACCGAAATTGAGTACTGACTGCTTAGCGACGAATACTAATAAACACAAGTAAAGAGTACAGACACAAGCTAGTGGTGACCAGTCTTATCCAGTTAACTGGCAAAGAATAAATCAAAAATGTAAATGACTGGGAAGACTCAATAATAAACACAATGGGTACGGCGACTTCCCAGGAGCGAATAAAATCGTCTGGCGTTACCAAAAATAAACTAGAGTTAAGTATTCTATTGATTAATAAAGCAAAATTCACTTGCTAAATTAAGGGTAAACACCAGTAAGCTTGTGCCTATAAACTTTAATGATAAATACCTAAATATGAATGAGTGAGCACTATCTCGTGAATAGCTTTAGGGCTAGGAGTTAATATCCTGGAATGAGGTCGCCAATTGTCACGGGGTTTTTATAATATCACAGTATTTTTAAAAATAAATGCTTAAATATTATTTAAATTGATATTAATATTCAATAATATTAAAGAGCAGGGACAATGATTGTCTTGCTTAATCGTGCAACGATTCTCTAAGATCGAGAATTTAAAAACTTTCTCAACAGTACACAGCAGAGACTAATTACTCACAATTGCTGAATTACTGTACTGTTAGCCTCTGGAGAAAGTTACTTCACCCCTGACAATAAATAACTAATACTAATACAGTAATCACTCTAATATCCGGACGCCCAATATCCGAACATCCCCACTATCCAGACATAAAAATGTTTCATACTGTACTTTTTTCCATACTATACTTACCTCATTTCACTCTTTAATGTCCTTTATTGGTGTGAATAGGGTGTTAGGAGCTAGGCATGTGCAGTAGGAAGGTGTTTTTCTGAGTTAGGCTAGGTTAGGGTCCATAAGTACCAGTCCAGGAGCCTGTCACCAGAATGTTTATTATTGTATGAACCTACTTCTAAACCCTCATTTTATGTTTCTTTTGCATTTATTTCAGTCATTTATGTGCCTTATTGGTGTGATTTGGGTCTTAAATAGGTGCTATGCATGTCCAGAGGGAGTTGTATAGGTGTTTCTCTGAGTTAGGGTCCATAAGTACAAGTCCATAAGCTGAGGCCCAATATCCGGACCTACCTATGGCTCTATTACATCGGATATTGGAGTGATTACTGTAATAATATCAGGCTCTTGCTGATGCTTTAACTCCTATGGCACAACGGATTTTAAGTTAATACAACAAGACTGGTCTAAGTACCAGTTATGAAGGCAAACATTTATGCAAGCTAGGAGCTATATGGAAAATAAGCTTAATTTGGAGAAATGAAACAAGATTTTACTTTACATTAAGCTCAAGGAAAAGAACTGTTAAATTTATTGATTACAAAAAAATAAATTTAACGTTACATTTCAAATCAAATCAATGAGACGCACTCACTCACTCACACAAAAGCTAAATACTTACACCTAGGAAAAACACCTTAACTAAACTCTTAAAACTAGGATTATACAAAAAGGAAATACCAGTCGATGAATGCTATGTATCACCCGGGGGGTGGGAGGACTGGATTAACTGTCTCAGTGGAGCTTGGGTGCTAGCGACCTCTCACACTTCTGGAGGGCAGGACCCTCTTCCGTCACAACAAACACTCGACTGAATTCAAAATACATTGTATGGGCAGGACGCACAAGCCACCGGAAGAAGGCGTGGCTAACGGTTGAGGCAAAGCAGAGGCGAACAATAAAAAAACAATAGTATCGCTCAGTAGCGCACTTAGTGACGTGCATTAAATCGGTCACTTTTGAAAGTGACAAATGTTTTGAAAAGTATACTCCGAAATGGAGAGAGAAACGGTTAACTGAGCGATACACAGTGAGTTTTCCACTAATAGTTCGTGGCTTCTCACAAAAGGGAAATGTCGCGAATTGATTCGTGACAGAGAGGGCGGGGGATGATAATTGGGTGCAGAAAGTGAGAAGTGTAATATTCGGGGTAGGATAGTAAGAGATAGACTGAAAAAGAGCTGGGACGAGGTCATTGAGTGTGACCTCAGGGTTGAGGGATTAAATAGGGAAATTGCCAGAGATCGAGCAGTATGGAGAGCCGCCATTAGCTGACCAAGGCCGACGCATGCAAGCATGTTGGAGCCTTTAGAAATGAGAACAAACTTTGTCTAAGGTAGCAAGGTTGAATGTAAGAAAATACAGTATTCATTCCCATGCAGAGTTGTGGACATGTTGAATTATTAACCTGAAATTGTAATAGCATCAAAACCAGTGGGAGATTCTGAAAAATGGCTTGATAAATTTTGGGCAAATTAGGAACAGAAATTAATTTATAGCGCATACAGTATGTATATAATGTCCACCTTATGTAGCCAACACCAAGCAACATGCTGGGATACCAAGCTGGGGTCACAAGCTCAGTAGAGACCCTCTTCCAGTAACACAGTTGTAAGAAACTGTAGTTTGGACAAACTGGAGGAGAGCTTTCATAACAAATTATGTAAATTTTTATGACAGATTATCATTTATAACTGCATAATTCATTTATAAAACTCAGTTGTGCAGAAATGTTATTTTTATTACTAAGGATTGTGTAATTCATATATGATACCCAAATTCTGCAGATATAGCATTTATGCCACTATAGTGCACCAGGGTTTGTTGATGCCAGTAGCAGTGTCTTACAGAGGGCAGTGGGTCGATTCGGACATGAATCTTATGTCCCCAGATCATTCTGGTTAGGTCAGGTTAAATTAAATTAGACCATTTTGAATTAGATTAAATTGTCATAGGTTAGGCCATTTTAGGTTAGATTAGTAGGAACAAATGATTAGTGACGGACTGACTTTGGAACTGAATCAACCAAAAGTCAGATATAACAGGTGGCTGCTTGCCATGATTTGCAAGTATAACTGGTGGATTTGTATACACTCACTTGATGTAGTGCTGCCTACTTCTTCTTTAGCCTTTATCATTCTTTTTCTGTTCTTGCCCTTCTCTCTTCCTATGTCTTCCATCTTTCCTGTCACTTCTTATTGATTTTCTTTCCTTTGCAGGTGGCTTTACATTGAGTGACAAGCCGAATGGTTTCCTGTAAGCCAAGAAACCATTTACAAGGCTGGGTGGTAACCATATAACCAAACCATACTTGCTCCCTACATGTCAGCAAGTGGGTTGGTGGAGGGTTAGTGCCCCTCCCCGTAAAACAAATAACTCAAGAGTCAAATAATGGCCACCCCTTATGGGATTATGATGTCTGGCAATAGATAGGTAGATAGATAAAGTCAAATAACAGGTGTTTTAATGTGTTTTTTAATGTGTTCTGCATGTTTAAAATATGTGTGGTTGGTTCTAGGTGCTGATTGGTGGTTTTGATTTTGTTGAAGTTAGCTAATTACAGCACAACCTGGTGTGTGGATTGACAGGCACAGATGAGTTTGGATGGTTATTTTCAGTGTGTGCTGAGTGTGCAGAACTTCAAATTGCTGGTGCATCATTTCTCTATGGGTAAAATTTACTTATCTGGTTATGAGAGATAGCATTAGATAGTGACAACTGTCATCCACTCACATGTAGTGCTGCATACTACTGTCTACAAGTATCTATTGCCAGATGCCTTAATCCCGTAATCAGTGACCACAACCAAATCTCCTCCATGTCACCCTGTCCCCTGCCATTTCAATACCCAGCTCCCAGCCCACACCCCCCTCTCTCATATACCTCTCCACTCCATCCCTCCATATCCTTGGCCTCCCCCTCCCTGTCCGTCCCACCACCTTACTCACATACACTCTCCTTGTCACTCTCTCACTCTCCACCTGTTCAAACCATCTCAGTGTGTTTCTCCTAACGCTTTCCGTCACATCCACATCCACACCACAATGCTTCTTTACGTCCTCATTTGTCAGTCTGTCTCTGCATGTGGCTCCACAGGCTCCTCGCAAATAACTCATTTCCACTGCTCTCTCTCTTGACTACTATCCCTCAGACAAGGTCCAAGCTTCACTTCCATGTGTTAGAGTTGGTATCATACTTCTTCCTTCTCCTTTATCATTCTTTTTTGTGTCAGCCCTCCTGTCTTCCTATTTCTGCCATCTTTTCTGTCACTATTTATTAATCTTCACTCCTTTTCAGTTGGTTTTACATTAAGTGACAAGCCTAATGGTTTCCTGTAAGCCAGGAAACCATTTACAGTGCTGGGTGGTAACCAAATAGCTAACCCATACATGTAATTTACATGTCAACAAGTGGGTTGGCAGAGGGTTAATGTACCTTCCCATAAAACAGCCAACTCAGAGTCAAACGGACTCCCCTTTTGGGATTATGGCATCTGGCCATAGATAGATAGATAATCAAAATCCTGAAATTGTGTACTGTATTATGTTTTTTTATGATTGCTTTTCATCAGTAGCAACAATTTATCCTCATGCAGTACGGGTACTATTTCCTGCAGCAGTTAATAATAATAGGTGGGGTGAAGCCCCCAGATACCTAAGTTAGATGGGATTATGTTTAGTGTGGTTTGGTGGGATGAGGTTTGATTAATGCTTTAATAATATTGGTTTAGTTATTTCAGGTTTTCTTTGAAAAACCAGTATTATGAAAGCATTAATCAGGCTTTATCTAACCACACCAGACAAGTAATTCCATGTAACCTGACCCAGTGGGGAAAAGATCCCCACTGTTATATAATATTAATTTCACATGAACCCATAGAAAGAAATAAAAGTATTTCCACTGTAACTTGATTTGTATGTTTGAAGTAAAAGAAATACATACTATATATATATATATATATATATATATATATATATATATAAATATATATAAATATATATATATATATATATATATATATATATATATATATATATATTCTTACCGCATCTAACGCTGTAAAGAGAGAGAGAGAGGGAGAGACAGACGGAGAGAGAGAGGGAGAGTGTAGGAGAAAGAGAGAGAGGCACAAGGATGCTGACACGGTGTTTATATGTATGTACAGTTGCATAAGCATATCCATCAGCCTAGCAGTAATGAACACCAGGCCTTAGAATAGACGCTATGGGCGAGTGTGGGGCAGTGTGTGGGTAGTCAGGGACGAGTGAGGGGGCGAGGTGACGTCGATCCCTGGATTTACTAGACAGAGACTCCAAAGGGGTGGAGTTCAAGCGATGTGCCATTCCACGACCATCCTGTGAAAGTGTTATTGCTGTGAGAATATTACGCACGCGAGGGACTGGTGTTGTGTACTTCACCCCCTACCCACACACTGGTACTGTAAGACGAAAATTGGACCTGCCACAAGTGAGTTGCCCATGCTTACTTTAAGAATGCCTATTAATCTGCACATGGTTGATGTCACGATATAACCCAGTTATAAATGTAGGAAAGTAAGGACGAGAATGAAAGCGATATACGTATACGAAGTAAATGCTGGCAAATTGTAATTATGTGTGTGACCAAGTGTTGTAACAATGACGAGTGATGCCATAATAGCTTACTGAGAGAGTAAAATTGCAATTCCAGGTATGACCGAATAAATATTCGAGTCCAGCTGGGCAGGTTTCATTACCCCGTTTCCCCCTCCACGCGTGCACGCAGTTACAGTCATACTTGGGGTCCGTTGGTAGGGGAGCGGGCCTAACCACGACCAACAACAGCGCTGGGAGGTGTTGAAATCTACGGAGGCGGCCTACCTACGATCGGCGACACCGCCACTCAGGACATCTTGGGATGTGATGGGATAAACGTTGCATGAACAAGAGTGTGACAAATGTTGCATGAACAAGAGTGTGACTAAGAGAGTTTATTATTTAAAAAAATTAAAAAAAAAATAAAAATAAAAAAATAAAAAACCTAACCTAACATACTGGGCAGAACCCAACCTAACATACCGGGCGGAACCCAACCTAACATACCGGGCAGAACCCAACCTAATATACCGGGCAGAACCCAACCTAACATACCGGGTGGAACCCAACCTAACATACCAGGTGGAACCCAACCTAACACACCGGGCGGAACCCAATCTAACACACCGGGCGGAACCTAACCTAACATACTGAGCGGAACATACCAAGCAGAACATATCGGCATGGACGACCCGGAAGGAAAGGAACATATGGAACATGACGGGCAGAACGTAACTCATGGAACATCTCAAAGGATAGTCAAGGAGGCCAGGGAGGCAACGGGGGGAGAGGAGTACGAGACGGATGCTGCCGGGATGATGATGGAACAAAGAGAGGAGGAGAGGGCCGAATCTGAGCTGCAAGAATGCTTAGAAAAGTGGCCGGCAGTTAAAGGCAGACTGGCTGAAGCACGAGAGTACTCCTGCCGATTCTGCAAGCCCTGCAAGAACAGAACAAGGTGATCCATGATCGCTTGACACAGTTGGAGAACTCGATGGGAATGGAAGGGAGGAATGAAATGAGCTTGAGGTCACAGGTGCAGCCAGAGACTGTAGCGGTACATGAAGGACCAGCAAAGAGTCCAAGATATAGTGATGGCACAGGAGACAAACAAATGTGGGAGACTAGGGGAACCCAGTGGGGGGAGCAGGAACAGATGCAAGAGGCCGTGACTCTACATCAAGAAGAGTCAACAGTTAGTGGACAGAGTGTGTGTGAGGAGGAGAACCAAGGAAAGGGGAGCAACCACCAAGCGAGCCACCGAGGTTGGTGCTAGAAGGAATCCAGATGGGCGTGTGATCGGCTTGGCCAACATTGGTGATGACGAACCTGCGAGTGAGAGAAATATGTGTCGGCTGTGCGGGAGGCTGCACACCCTGGTGGGTTGCAAGAAATTCCGTGCCATGAGAGCAGACGAAAGGAGGGCCACGGTCAGACGGCTCAAATACTATTATGTTTGCTTGAATGATACCCACTTGGCAGCTGAGTGCCGGGCCTAAGTATGGTGTAACGTAGAGGGTTGCACTGGGAAGCATTCACGATGGATACATCTGACCGGCCCCGTAAGGCAAAGGCAGGAGTCCCGGTACCATTGGGAACCCAGGAAGGGAGACGGAACAAAGCCACAGATGGAGGATGCGTAATTTCCAAGTGGGGGACTTGGTATTGGTGATGAATTGGAATGTACCCCGTAATCGCTGGATTCTGGGGAGACTGGTAGAGGTGAATCCCAGTGATGATGGTGTGGTGAGGCATGTCAAGGTCAGGACATCCACACACAAAACCCTAACCCGCCCTGCAAACAAGTTGTGTGTGCTGGAAGGGAGTGGCAAGTGAAGGTGCATGTGGTATTGGTCGTAACCGACCAATGGGGGGAGGCTTACCGCATCTAACGCGGTAAAGAGAGAGAGAGGGGGAGAGAGAGAGGGAGAGACAGACGGAGAGAGAGGGAGAGTGTAGGAGAAAGAGAGAGAGGCACAAGGATGCTGACATGGTGTTTATATGTATGTACAGTCGCGTAAGCATATCCATCAGCCTAGACACCAGGCCTTAGAATAGACACTATGGGCGAGTGTGGGGCAGTGTGTGGGTAGTCAGGGACACGTGAGGGGGCGAGGTGACGTCGATCCCTGGATTTACTAGACGGAGACTCCAAAGGGGTGGAGTTCAAGCGATGTGCCATTCCACGACCATCCTGTGAAAGTGTTATTGCTGTGAGAATATTATGCCTGTGAGGGACTGGTGTTGTGTACGTCACCCCCTACCCACACACTGGTACTGTAAGACGAAAATTGGACCTGCCACAAGTGAGTTGCCCTTGCTTACTTTAAGAATGCCTATTAATCTGCACATGGTTGAAGGGAAGAGGTTGTGTAGATCAGATATTCATTCTTAGATCTTTAGTGGAAAAGTTTCTAGAGAAGGGAAAGAAGTTGTATGCTGCTTTCATGGATTTGGAGGAAGCATATGACGGTGGATAGACAAGGATTGTGGAAAGTGTTAAGAATATGTGGACTAGATGGGAAGTTGTTGCATGCTGTGAAGAGTATGTACGATGGTGCGAAGGCTGCAGTGCGTGTGGATGGTGAACTAAGTGAATTTTTCTCTTTGAAAGTTGGGTTGAAACAGGGATGTGTCATGTCTCCATGGTCGTTCAATCTGTACATGGATGGGGTAATAAAAGAGGTACAAGGTAGGGCAGTGGATGTTGGAGTGGCCCTGGTGAGAGAGGATAGTGTTTGGAAACTCCCTGTACTGTTGTTTGCAGATGATACTGTGTTGTTGAGTGAAGACGAAGGGGAGCTGCGAGGCTTGGTGGATGAGTTTGGGAGAGTGTGTAAGAAATGGAATCTAAAGGTGAATGTAGGGAAGAGTAAAGTGATGGTCTTTGAGAGAGATGAAGTCAGTGAATGTACAGCAAGGTTGGATGGTGAGGAATTGGAAAATGTGAGTACGTTTAAGTACTTGGGTAGTGTGATGAGTAAGGATGGAGGTTTGGAGGGTGAAGTGCTTGAAAGGGTACAGCAGGGAAGAAAGGTTGCTGGTTCTTTGAAAGCAGTGATAAGAAACAGGGAAGTGAGCATGGAAGTGAGAAAGTTACTACATGACAGTATTGTGATACCAACTCTAGCGTACGGAAGTGAAGCTTGGACATTGTTGGAAGGACACAAGTCAAGAGTGAGAGCAGTGGAAATGAGTTATTTAAGAGGAGCCTGTGGAGTCACATGGAGAAACAGGCTGACAAATGAGGATATAAAGGAGCGTTGTGGTGTTGATGTGGATATGATAGGAAGCGTTATGAGGAACACACTGAGATGGTTTGGCCATGTGGAGAGGATGAAGGGTGAAAGACTGACGAAGAGAGTGTATGTGAGTGAGGTGGAGGGAGGAAAAGGGAGGGGGAGGCCGAGGATGAGATGGAGGGATGTGGTGGAGAGGTATATGAGAGAGGGGTGTGTGAGTTCGGAGTAGGGCAGTGAAATGGCGGGGGACAGGGCGACTTGGAGGCGATTTGTTTGTGGCCACCCCAAATGGGATTGAGGCGTCTGGCAATAGATAGATAGATAGATAGTTGATGTCACGATATAACCCAGTTATAAATGTAGGAAAGTAAGGACGAGAATGAAAGCGATATACGTATACGAAGTAAACGCTTGCAAATTGTAATTATGTGTGTGGCCAAGTGTTGTAATGGTGACAAGTGATGCCATTATAGCTTACTGAGAGAGTAAAATTGCAATTCTAGGTATGACCGGATAAATATTCGAGTCCAGCTGGGCGGGTTTCGTTACCCCGTTTTCTCCTCCACGAGTGCACGCGGTTACATATACTGTATATATATACAGTATATATATATATATATATATATATATATATATATATATATGTTGCTAGCCTAGTTATACTAGTGGCTAGTAGCTACCCAACTTTTGATAAATTTTCTGTTAATGCTCTTTAACACATCACATAGATTTTAAAGCAGCACTATTGCAGTATTGATATCATTTTGCTATTACATTATTATGTGGTAATTTACCTAGTTATTATTACAGTACAATTTTATTAATGGATATTGTGATGGTTAAAATGCCTAGATCAGTGATGACCGTGCCACATGCAAGAAATGACTGAAGCTTCTCATTCATTATTACCGGTACCACCAAGGACAGGACATTGACCCATAATTTTCCTCAACTCTGGCTGCTTCATCCAGGCCTCATCACCTATAAACCTTGCGTATGATAGATCATTGACTATACACTAGTCCCTCACTATTTGCAAGTTTCCCGTTGCCAACTTTCATTATGTATAGGTTAGGTTTGGAGATAATTTGAGTACCTGTATCATTAAATATCTGATAATACCAGTACATTTTTAACCCCCTGGGGGTAGGGGGGTTTTCAAGAATACTCCCCCAGTATCCCTGCTTGTCGTAAAAGGCGACTAAAAGGGTTGGCGGAGGGTTAGTGCCCCTCCCCGGAAAACAACTAACTAAAAAAACAAACAAGAAGCCTCGGACAAGGACTGACCAAACGTTGACGACCCAGGACCGGACAAAGGACTTGGTAATGTGTACATGGAATGTAAGAGGAGCGAATGATGAGGTGAAAGAGAGAGAGATTGTCCAGGTGCTTGAGGATGCGAAAGTGGATGTATGTGGAATAACTGAAACAAAATGGAGAGGAGAAAGTGTGAGAGAATGGGAGTATGGATGGGGTATATGTGCAGGAGTAGATGAGAATGAGAGGGCAAAGGAAGGAGTGTGTATAGTTGTGAGTAAAAGATGGAAGAAGAGCATAAGACAGTATGGATCAGTTGGGTCAAGGATTGTGTGGGTAAAGTTGAAAGTTGGAATACAAATGTGGGCGATTGTGTGCGTGTATGCGCCAACGCAAGATCGTGCTAGAAGAGTGAGAGAAGAGTTCTGGACAAATGTGGAAGTGTGCATGGAAAAGTTTGGAAGGAGTGAGAGAGTGTTTTTGATTGGTGATATGAATGGTAAAGTTGGTAATGTGAAGGTGGATGGAATAGTTGGTGAGTGGGGTGTGCCTGCTGAGATAGATGAGAATGGGAGTGCGCTAGTGAACATTTGTGCTGGGAGGGGGTTGGTAATAGCCAATACCCTCTTCAGGCATAAAATGATCCACAGGTATACATGGCGAGTGATGAGAAGGGTGGGTGGTGAACTGAATGAAAGGAAGGCAATGATTGATTATGTGTGTGTGGATGAAAGGATGCGAAGATGTGTAAAGGATGCAAGAGTGTATAGAGGTTGGGGGAGTGGACTTTCTGACCACTACTTGGTGGTGGCCAGAATTAGGTTGCAAGTAAGATGGAGGAATAGAAGAAGGGAAAGACGAGAGGAAGGAGTAGTTGCAAGGAGAGTGGAAAGGTTACAAGAGGATGAGAAAAAGGCAGAGTATAAGAGAGAAGTGGAGGAACGATTGGGCAAATATGAATTGGAGCAGATGGGAGACGTGGAAGGTGTGTGTAAGATATTTACAGAAGAAATATGTGCAGCATGTGATGTGGTGTGTGGAAGGAAGAGAAGACGGAGGGGGTGCAAGGAACAGCGTGGTGGACTGAAGAGGTGAAACAGGCTGTGGCACAAAAGAAGAAAGCATACAATGAATGGATGAGAAATAGGGGCGTGGAAGAAGTTGAGAGGTGGAAGAGAGAGTTATATGTGGAAAGGAAGAGAGAGGTGAAAAGATTAGTAAGAGAGAGTAAGAAGAGAGTGGATGAGGAATTTGGAAGGAATTTGAGTGTAAAGTGGAGGGACTGTAAGAAAATGTTCTGGAGAGAAGTGAAAAGAGTAAGACAGGGTGGAAGTGAAGTTAGCAGGGGAGTGAAAGATAAAAATGGTAGATTACTAGTGGAGAAGGGAGAAAAAGTGAGCAGATGGAGAGAACACTTTAAGGAATTGTTGAACGTGGAGGATGGAAGTAATGCGAGTATAAGTGGCTGGGGAATGGATGGGAGAAGGAGGGAGGTGAGAAGACAGGAAGAAATCAGTAGGATTGAAGTTGTGGAAGCAATGAAGAAATTGAGGAAAGCCCCAGGAATTGATGGAGTGTGTGGTGAAATGCTGAAGCATGGGAGAGAGACAGTAGTAGAATGGATGTGGAAGATGTGCAGATTGGCCTGGGAGGAAGGTAGAGTCCCGGAGGATTGGAAGTCAGGTATAATTATTCCCTTGTACAAAGGAAAAGGGGAAAAAGAAGTGTGTGGTAATCATAGGGGCATTTGTCTTCTTAGTATAATAGGAAAAGTGTATGGTAGGTTACTTATAGACAGAGTTAGAGAAAGAACAGAGAAATTAGTTGGAGAAGAACAGGGAGGCTTTAGGAAGGGAAGAGGTTGTGTAGATCAGTTATTCATTCTTAGATCTTTAGTGGAAAAGTTTCTAGAGAAGGGAAAGAAGTTGTATGCGGCTTTCATGGATTTGGAGAAAGCATATGACAGGGTGGATAGACAAGGATTGTGGAAAGTGTTAAGAATATATGGAGTAGATGGGAAGTTGTTGAATGCTGTGAAGAGTATGTACGATGATGCGAAGGCTGCAGTGCGTGTGGATGGTGAACTAAGTGAATTTTTCTCTGTGAAAGTTGGTTTGAAACAGGGATGTGTCATGTCTCCATGGTTGTTCAATCTGTACATGGATGGGGTAATAAAAGAGGTACAAGGTAGGGTAGTGGATGTTGGAGTGGCCCTGGTGAGAGAGGATAGTGTTTGGAAACTCCCTGTACTGTTGTTTGCAGATGATACTGTGTTGTTGAGTGAAGACGAAGGGGAGCTGCAAGGCTTGGTGGATGAGTTTGAGAGAGTGTGTAAGAAACGGAACCTAAAGGTGAATGTAGGGAAGAGTAAAGTGATGGTCTTTGAGAGAGGTGAAGTCAGTGAATGTACAGCGAGGTTGGATGGTGAGGAATTGGAAAATGTGAGTACGTTTAAGTATTTGGGTAGTGTGATGAGTAAGGATGGAGGTTTGGAGGATGAAGTGCTTGAAAGGGTACAGCAGGGAAGAAAGGTTGCTGGTTCCTTAAAAGCAGTGATAAGAAACAGGGAAGTGAGCATGGAAGTAAAAAAGTTACTACATGACAGTATTGTGATACCAACTCTAACGTACGGAAGTGAAGCTTGGACATTGTTGGAAGGACACAAGTCAAGAGTGAGAGCAGTGGAAATGAGTTATTTAAGAGGAGCCTGTGGAGTCACGTGGAGAGACAGGCTGACGAATGAGGATATAAAGGAGCGTTGTGGTGTGGATGTGGATGTGATAGGAAGCGTTGTGAGGAACACACTGAGGTGGTTTGGCCATGTGGAGAGGATGGAGGGTGAAAGATTGACGAAGAGAGTGTATGTGAGTGAGGTGGAGGGTGGAAGAGGGAGGGGGAGACCGAGGATGAGATGGAGGGATGGGGTGGAGAGGTATATGAGAGAGGGGGGTGTGAGTTGGGAGCAGGGCAGTGAAATGGCGGGGGACAGGGCGACTTGGAGGCGATTTGTTTGTGGCCACCCCAAACGGGATTGAGGCGTCTGGCAATAGATAGATAGATAGATAGATTCTAATATTTGATGATTTGGAGGATGTTACAAATGGTTTTTAGGCTGTCACAGTTAAATTACAGCAGTTGAGACCTGAGAGAATATTATCTGTTGAAATTCGTAGTTTGTGGGTTTTTTTGTTCCCCAATCCTGATGAATAGTGAGGGACTACTGTACTATGATGGAGAATGAGAGATTGTCCATAATGGTGTATGTGAGTGAGGTACAGGGGGAGAGGAGGAGGAGAAGACCAAGGATGAGATGAAGGGATGGAGTGGAGAAACAAATAAAAGATGGGGGTGTGAGTTGGAGGGCAGCCAAGTGGCAGAGGACAGAGCAATTTGGATGTGATTTGTTTGTAGTCACCCTTGGGATTAAGGCATTTGGTAATAAGCATATAGATAGACAGATGATTATACAGTGCACTCTTATCATCAGAATTTCCATAGTTACTTATGACTCCTTTTGTTTTTCAGGGTACTTGGAAGAAAACAACTGCCACAAAACAGCAGAATGCTTATTACAAGAACTGCCAGAGTTATGTGAGTGTGTTCAGTTACGGAGAAGAGGTCGGAAGGTTACCACACGTGTTGGGAACAAGTCATTGGAAGACATGCTTCAGGATTACACAGATACCAGAGAACATGGTACAATTAACCATTTGCTGTTATTAATCTGATCTGATATAACTTAGCAGGATTGCACTGAGTTAGTTCAGGATTGTTATACCCATTCTGTATGTTGTATTGTGAACATAACACATCCTGTTACTTCTCATTCATTTCGTGTGTCCTTGTTTTAGGTATTAATAATGTGTTTGTACAAACAGTGTTTGAGCATGTAAGAGATTTGAGTTCATAGATGTATCCTGTACTGTACTAAAATATTATACAAGTTTCATGATTTTTCTTTGGTTTGCCGTGGGGGGGGGGGCAGGGTGGCTCAGTGGTAGAGTGGTTGACTCGAGACCGCGAGGTCAAGAGTTTGCGGCCTGCCCGGGTAGCTGCCTTGCTGGGAGAAGGGTTATATTATCTATCAGAGTCTAGCTTGGGGGATTATTCCCTTCCATTCTGGTTTGCCCTGTGTTTTTTGTGTTTTATGTTTATGCTGCTGCAGTTAGCCTGAGTGTGACACCAAGAAAACATATGGGGTATGTATCTGTGAAGATAATTTGTCTCATTCTTCTAGTTTGCTGTAGTTAGCCTATGCTATGTTACAGTGGTAAGAGCTTGTTTGTTGAGAATCATTTCCAGATTTTTTTTTCATTGATGTTTCATAGTCAGGAGAGTTTTACAGTACTGTATGCAGTTTATCATATTTGCCTTGGTTATAAACTCTGATGACCATAGTGACAATATTGATCTTAATTTCAGTGTCAGATTGTGTGAAAAACCATCCAGTATCATTCCAAGGTGTGCCTAAGTCTGGAAGCCTGTATGACCAGATTGTGTCTTTGACATCATTCATAGTGAAGTTATCATTAACTCAGAAACAGGTAAGGGCTATAGGTGACTGTGCAAGTTTTTTTTTTTTTTTTAACTCTACAGATACTGTAGCTATTTTAATCTTTGCTTTTTTTATATTTTTATTGATATTCTGTTCAGGTGACATGAGAGACATTCAGTCAGCCCTTTCAGATGATACATTCTTTGTCATGAGGAATCCCCATATTGAGATTGGTCATTGTTTTCAGCTATAACTTTTTGGGGGGAGGGGAGGGGGGGATGTCCAAAGAGGAAGTTGAGACTGGGAATGGTGGTCAGTATTCTTGAATTGCTATGCAGTTAAGTAGGAATTGAAGTGTCACCATAAACCTTGCCATTTGTTTGTGGGAAATTCCACGGTCATGCTGAAGCATGAATCCAGTATCTGTCATTAGGATCCCTGACTGATTTAAGTATACTGCACAGGCTAGGTCCCGAGGAGTGATTGGCAGATCATGTCTCAGTCAGCGAGTCACTACAGCACAACTGCAGAAGGAGCTCCATAATTCACCCAGCAAGACAAGTACTGGTTAGTGCTGCCTTACATCGTAATCTTATACCGGGTATTCTTAAAATTTATGTGATCTTAAATTCTCTCAGATCATCCTCATCTTCTTCCTAGTCTTCCTCTCTCCTTTTTGCAGCTCCACTCTCTTCTTCCATATCACATGAGATATTCCTTTTTCAGCCTTTGCCTCTATCTCACTTTCAAAGACTTTTTGCTACCCAAGCTACTTATGCTGAATGTCTAAACCTTCCCAGTGTATTTCTTTTTATCCATTCTTTAATTCTGCATGTTTTTTATTTTCCACAATATTCATAAATAAAGTATCTTTCTTAAATACTTAAGCACAGTCCATACTTTTCATGCCATTACTTGTTTTGAAAATGTTCATCTCGACATCCTGAATTCTAGAAAATTCTCAGTTGCTCACTGCTCAGACCTTGACTTGCAACTCCTTGACAACTCCATCCATGTGTATTCATTCAGTTGGCGCCATTTTTTGAAAAATGCTCTACTCCTCCCCCCGTCTACAAGGAGTATAACTCCTTATTTAAAAAAAAAAAAAAAAAAATTATAATACTGCATTACTATCCAGACATGGAGTTTTCCAGATAGTCATGGTACTGTATTTTATGAAATACTGCAATACTGTACATAACAACAGAATACTGTATGTATAATAATTAAACATAGGCATACAGTAATGCAGTAAATGAAAGACATTAAGAACAATGTAGTGCTGTACAGTGTTTTACAGTAAAATACTGAGCTATATATAGATACAGTAAAGAGTACTGTACTCTCCATACTATAGTAGCTAACGATAAAAGATTTTGTTGATTATTTTCGTGTGGTTAGTGGCACACTGTTGTAAATTCTGTAAAAAAGTGGATATTGCTTTAATTCAGCCAGCATTTTGCTTTGTCAGATGATGTATGTAATACACCTCCAATGGATTGGATAATTGCTGTATGGAACAACAAAGTTGATATAACATGTCCCTTTTTTACACTTACCGGTACATTATTATTGTATGTATCATTAAGATTCTTCCTCACTCTGACACAAATGCTCAGCTATGCCAAATATGCCCAACACATTTCATGTGCCTTTATGTTCCTCCCTGTCATGTGTTGGTGTAGGATATTTCATTCTAGAACACTGATGGGCACTGAACTATCTTTAGCCAGATATTTCAAATTTGAAGTTTCTGAACTGAACATCTGTTGATGGAAAGTAGGTAATATGGTACTTCTTTGCACACAGACATCCCTGAAAATCTAGTAATGTTTGTTTAACCCTTACACCGTGGGCTTGTTTTGCTTTGACTTGCGGCTCCCGTGGGCATATTCGCGCTCCGACAGACTTTTAAAATATTTGCCAAAAATCAGTTATTAGTCCTAGAATATTAAAATCACATATACTTATGGCACATACCTTCAGCTTTCTCATTGGGTGTTTGTTGAGCCTTCGTCGAGTACCGTAGGACTTGTGGAGACCTCTGAAGTTGGGTAATGAAGTCTCCACTTTACACTTTCCGACAACTTGTAATATGATTACCACAGCCTGATATTATCACTAGAAACACTAATCTATGATTCTCAAATAGTTTGGAATCTATACTCCCCCCAAAAAACACTGTGAAAGCAATGAAAATTACAAGGGCGTATGACCATCCCACTTCCGATCATTTGCTGCTAGTGTTGTCTATTATTCATTAAAACACTCACAGTTTATATTTCTGTTACTATATAAGACTTATATATATCTACAGTCTTTATCCATAAGTTTCCTTCAGTAATAGTAGTTTATTGTCACTGTAGGGATTCAATTTCTTTCAGTAAAATACGTAGCATTCACTTTCTCGTCTTGTATACTAGCATTGAGAGTGAATGTCACTTTCACCTTCACTCTCATAACTCATAGTATTCATACATGCTAGAGTGAAGCTTTCACTTTCATTACTCCTAGTATATATACTCATATTCGTATAATACCACTCATTTACATTTCTATTTACGTTCTCTACTTTATTTACATTATTTACATTTCTATTTTATTTACACTGTGTTATGCACTGTCACTTTATATTTACATTCATTGCTTTCTTGCTGTTTACACACTATTTACACTTTATTTACAATTCCACTTGCACTGTTTTACTCAGTAAAAAGATCATAGTCATTCTCTATCAAGTGTCAGCCCTTTACCTCATTCCACACGAGGTTTAGTAGGGGGTAAAGGTCACAGGGCCCTTTGCATGGGGCTATAAAGCGACGGAAGTTAGCAGGAGCAAATCAGACATACTCCCACTTTCAAAGACGACAGTGAACTGATAGTGGTGGCCTCCTGCCGCCTGGCTAGGGTAGGTCCAATACTACCAACTTCAGCCCTATGAGACCTGCTAATATATAGCAATGAAATGATTGGCAGGAAACCAAGACAATACATAATAAATTAGGTAGTTCCAGGTGAATGTAAATATCACTTAGGCTTCTCTCTTCCCTCCTGATTAGTATATTTATTATGAAAATAGATTATACGGCATATTTCAAGGGGAAGTAAACAGCGAAAATTAGCGAACGAGTGCACGTGAGGTGTTGTCAGGTGATAATTAGCCAATTCTAGGTGTATGGCACTCTCACTTACCTTATTTCTTTCTTGTATATATTATTTGGTATAAGAATAGGGCATAGGGCTTATTTCAATGGATGAAATCAGTGAAAAGTTCCCGGGAAGATTTACTTAGTGTAGCACATCCGGGCAGGCAAGAGGATAGGGTAATGGAGGGGAGGTAGGAAGGGGAGTCAAGAACGGGGAGAAATGGCTAAATTGTCAACAATGGATGGGAGTACAGATGAGATTAGGAGTGCTGACTGGTGTTGGACATTGGCAATACTGATAGATGATACAAGCCACCACTTCAAAGCCCGGGCGAATTCAAAATAACACAGAATCACAAAAGTGTCGCCCCGCGGTATAATCCCTTGCTCCCAAGCGTCACGAAAGTGACGCCCTGTGGTTAAGGGGCTAAGGAATGATGTCAGACTTATTTTGATGCAGTTCAGGAGAAGGGAAGGAAAGAAGAGAGAATGAGGAAAAGAAGGAGAGGAAGGAAGAAAGGGATGGGAGAAAAAGAGGGGAGAAGACTGGAAAAGAAAAGACAGGAAGAATGAGGAGAATGAAAGAGGATAGATGGAAGGATGGGAAGAGGAATGATTAGTGATAAATTCCTGTTAATGCAGTTCAGGGGGAAAACCAAATTTATTAATACAGTAAATCCTCAGGCCTCGAAGTCAACACCACCTCTGCTGAAAGTCTACCAGGGTCATCACATCATCAGCAACACAAAGAGGTGCTGGCAGACCATGATAGCTTCTCCCCAGCTGCCAGCACCTCACTTGCCACTCCACCTGGCTCTCTCCACACCTCACTGGACTTGGCAAATCCACAGGAGACGAATTCTACTTCTCTCAGTAACCAGGATTTTTGTACCACACCACAACGTAGGAAGGGGTGAGACCTAGATTTTGGTTAATATCTGCTACAATAGCATTAGTTCATAAATGGCCAAAGATCTGGACACATGGAGAGCTGCCATCAAGTGATAAGACATGCACATGCATCGTCAGTAATCTGTAAGCATAGCATACTGGTAATGTACTAGTTCATAGTACCATAACATAACTTGTTACTGCTCTTTATAAATGCTGTAAAAGGGAATGCAAAGGAGTATATATGAGACATGGTGTTTTTTGTGTCATTACAGAATTGTACATTGCAATATAGACTTACTCTGATGTTGTTTACAGTCGTGCTAAGAGGAGAAGTCAGGGTTTCGATCCAGCTGCCACCAGTATCAGTCCTGTTGTGGATGCTGAAGCCAGCCTAATGGTAGGGCAGCTTGTCATATAATGGTTTTAGTTTTTATGCAACATGATTGCATCATAATGAACTATGCTCTTCACATTAACTTGCCCTAAAATTGGCATCTTCATTTTGAATATTGAGTTGTAGCAAAAAGATTAACATTAGAATATGATACTAGCCACAGAGAAGTGCTCTGGAAAGGATATAAGGCCATAGCATTAATTGTTCTTCCAGTGAGCTACAAGAAATAAACCTCAAAAAGACAAAGATCTGGGTTGAGTTAAGGTGAGTATAATAGAACTTTGATATCAACTGTACATGATAGGGTTTATTCCAGATTCACTCCATGTAGTACTGTCAGAAAGTAACAAAGCAGGTGATATCCTACACACCCGGGGACCTTTCACAATTAGATGTTGATGCCACTCCAAGCAGATTTGGTTCATAAAGGTTCTAGTCCTAAAGAAGATTGTAACAAAGCAGGTGATATCCTACACACCCGGGGACCTTTCACAATTAGATGTTGATGCCACTCCAAGCAAATTTGGTTCATAAAGGTTCTAGTCCTATAGAAGATTGGATATTACTGCTCACATAATGCTGCTTAGATAGAAGCAACTGATCCCCTTGCCATAAATACATAGATTAAATAGCCAATACCCTCCTGACTTGGTAACGGAACATTAGGTGATCATTAAAGATGTAGATCTTTAGGGCAGATGGGATATGTACCGTAAAACACCATAACTTCGGACAGCGCCCAAACTTCGTACGTTTTGTGAAAAAATGTAATAATTCAAGTTTATTGGAAGAGAGTGCGATATTTGCAAAAAATAATGATATGGGTAGGTAGGGTAATCTTCGAAGATTATTATGTGTAAGTCCTGTTAAACTAGCTTGAATATGTGTGGGTGAAAAAAATGTATGAATCAAGTGGAAAAAGAATCGGCATTTTTGGACCTTGCAAAACTTTGTTCACACAGAACAAACAGTTTCAATTGTAAGAACGTGATTAGTACGATTTTATGTGGAAAAGTGTTGTAAGTACAGGGCAGTAAACTATTTTAAAATATATGCTAGCACAATTGTGCAATGACTGTTTTAATGAATATTTCTTAATTTTACAGAATAAATTCCTAAATCCGAACAGACAGGTTACTGGAAAAATACAGACTGTGGGTGTGTGTGTGTGTGTGTGTGTGTGTGTGTGTGTGTGTGTGTATAAGACCAAAGTGTGTAGCTTGTTAATACATTCCATGGTGCCTTTATAACATGTGCCTGTGTGTGCGTGTGTTTGTTAATTTGTGTGCGTGTTAGTGGGTGTGTGAGTGTCATTGGAACCAGTAAGAAGTGTTTAACATTATGCAGTCATTACTCGTTTTACGATGGGGTTACGTCAGGTCATACCTTATCATATTCCGATAAAATCGGTACATTGAAACCCATTATAATAGGGGGGTTACGTCAACTCAACTTCCTAAAGTCGCCTAACCAAGACTGAACCATAAATGACAACCCACCTTCATTCCTTCCTGTGTTGGTCCAAGTCGTCCCCCCTGAGGCTGGGGGACAGCCTGTGCTTACAGGCACTAGTGGTCAGCCTCTGAGTCAGACTGGAACAGGTTAGGGGGAGGGGAATCCGGCCCATACCTGCACCAACCTTAGCACTGGGACCCATACCTGCACCAACCATAGCACTGGGGCCTACACTGGCACTGACCTTACCTCTGGGAACACAAATCCACAGTACTGTAGTACGATGTTTGGTTGAGAGGTGACAATAACGGGGCACACATGAACAAGTTGAAAAGACAGGGCGTTGAAGGGGTGGCAGGACCTGAACCATAACAGTGCCTGCACCCTGGGACCGCCATCTTGCCTGAGACAAGCGATGGTCACCTTGCATGTGCCTGGCGCTTTCTGATGGCAAAATTATTATAGCGGGAAATTTATTGTAAATCGAATTTTGGGTGGAACTTTTCAGTTATCACTAACAAAATATCATAAACTGAAACATCATAAAACGAGTAATGACTATTTATTTCAGTATAAATTTGTTGAGTCAGTGAGGTAGCTACTTGATAATTAATTGAAGGTTTGTTTAGAAATAAGAGGTCAGTACCCCTCACAGTTTGGAATATATGCAGTGTCTATCTATCTATCTATTGCCAAATGCCTCAATCCCGTTCGGGGTGGCCACAAACAAATCTTCTCCAAGTCGCCCTGTCCCCCGCCATTTCACTGCCCTGCTCCCAACTCACACCCCCCTCTCTCATATGCCTCTCCACCCCATCCCTCCATCTCATCCTCGGCCTCCCCCTCCCTCTTCTCCCCTCCACCTCACTCACATACACTCTCTTCGTCAGTCTTTCACCCTCCATCCTCTCCACATGGCCAAACCACCTCAGTGTGTTCCTCATAACGCTTCCTATCACATCGACATCCACACCACAACGCTCCTTTATATCCTCATTCGTCAGCCTGTCTCTCCATGTGACTCCACAGGCTCCTCTTAAATAACTCATTTCCACTGCTCTCACACTTGACTTGTGTCCTTCCAACAACGTCCAAGCTTCACTTCCATACGTTAGAGTTGGTATCACATTACTGTCATGTAGTAACTTTCTCACTTCCATGCTCACTTCCCTGTTTCTTATCACTGCTTTCAAAGAACCAGCAACCTTTCTTCCCTGCTGTACCTTGTCAAGCACTTCACCCTCCAAACCTCCATCCTTACTCATCACACTACCCAAGTACTTAAACGTACTCACATTTTCCAATTCCTCACCATCCAACCCTGCTGTACATTCACTGACTTCACCTCTCTCAAAGACATCACTTTACTCTTCCCTACATTCACCTTTAGATTCCGTTTCTTACACACACTCCCAAACTCATCCACCAATCCTTGCAGCTCCCCTTCGTCTTCACTCAACAACACAGTATCATCTGCAAACAACAGTACAGGGAGTTTCCAAACACTATCCTCTCTCACCAGGGCCACTCCAACATCCAATGCCCTACCTTGTACCTCTTTTATTACCCCATCCATGTACAGATTGAACAACCATGGAGACATGACACATCCCTGTTTCAACCCAACTTTCAAAGAGAAAAATTCACTTAGTTCACCATCCACATGCACTGCAGTCTTCGCACCATCGTACGTACTCTTCACAGCATTCAACAACTTCCCATCTACTCCATATATTCTTAACACTTTCCACAATCCTTGTCTATCCACCGTCATATGCTTTCTCCAAATCCATGAAAGCCGCATACAACTTCTTTCCCTTGTCTAGAAACTTTTCCACTAAAGATCTAAAAATGAATATCTGATCTACACAACCTCTTCCCTTCCTAAAGCCTCCTTGTTCTTCTCCAACTAATTTCTCTGTTCTTTCTCTAACTCTGTCAATAAGTATCCTACCATACACTTTTCCTATTATACTAAGAAGACAAATGCCCCTATGATTACCACACACTTCATTTTCTCCTTTTCCTTTGTACAGGGGAATAATTATACCTGACTTCCAATCCTCCGGGACTCTACCTTCCTCCCAGGCCAATCTGCACATCTTCCACATCCATTCTACTACTATCTCCCCCATGCTTCAGCATTTCACCACACACTCCATCAATTCCTGGGGCTTTCCCCAATTTAACTTTCTTCAGTGCTTCCACAACTTCTATCCTACTGATTTCCTGTCTTTTCACCTCCCTCCTTCTTCCAGCCATTCCCCAGCCACTTATACTCGCATTACTTCCATCCTCTATGTTCAACAATTCCTTAAAGTGTTCTCTCCATCTGCTCACTTTTTCTCCCTTCTCCACTAGTAATCTACCATTTTTATCTTTCACTCCTCTGCTAACTTCACTTCCACCCTGTCTTACTCTTTTCACCTCTTTCCTGAACATTTTCTTACAGTCCCTCCACTTTACACTCAAATTCCTTCCAAATTCCTCTCTTCTTATTCTCTCTTACTAATCTTTTCACCTCTCTCTTTCTTTCTACATATAACTCTCTCTTCCGCCTGTCAACTTCTTCCACGTCCCTATTTCTCATCCATTCATTGTATGCTTTCTTCTCTTGTGCCACAGCCTGTCTCACCTCTTCAGTCCACCAAGCTGTTCCTTGCACCCCCCCCTCCATCTTCTCTGCATCCCACACACCACATCACATGCTGCACATTTTTCTTCTGTAAATAGCCTACACACACACCTTCCACGTCTCCCATCTGCTTCAATTCATATTTGCCCAATCGTTCCTCCACTTCTCTCTTATACTCTGCCTTTTTCTCATCCTATTGTAACCTTTCCACTCTCCATGCAACTACTCCTTCCTCTTGTCTTTCCCTTCTTCTATTCCTCCGTCTTACTTGAATCCTAATTCTGGCCACCACCAAGTAGTGGTCAGAAAGTCCACTCCCCCATCCTCTATAAGCTCTTGCATCCATTACACATCTTTGCATCCTTTCATCCACACACACATAATCAATCATTGCCTTCCTTTCATTCAGTTCACCACCCAGCCTTCTCATCACTCGCCATGTATACCTGTGGATCATTTTATGCCTGAAGAGGTTATTGGCTATCACCAACCCCCTCCCAGCACAAATGTCCACTAACGCACTCCCATTCTCATCTATCTCAGCAGGTACACCCCACTCACCAACTATTCCATCCACCTTCACATTCCCAACTTTACCATTCATATCACTGATCAAAAACACTCTCTCATTCCCTCCAAACTTTTCCATGCACACTTCTACATTTGTCCAGAACTCTTCTCTCACTCTTCTAGCATGATCTTGCGTTGGCACATACACACACACAATCGCCCACATTTGTATTCCAACTTTCACTTTTACCCACACAATCCTTGACCCAACTGATCCATACTGTCTTATGCTCTTCTTCCATCTTTTACTCACAACTATACATACTCCTTCCTTTGCCCTCTCATTCTCACCTACTCCTGCACATGTACCCCATCCATACTCCCATTCTCTCACTTTCTCCTCTCCATTTTGTTTCAGTTATTCCACATACATCCACTTTCGCACCCTCAAGCACCTGGACAATCTCTCTTTCACCTCATCATTCACTCCTCTTACATTCCATGTACCCATAGTAGCAAGTCCTTTGTCCGGTCCTGGGTCGTCATCGTTTGGTCAGTCCTTGTCCTAGGCTTCTCGTTTGTTTTTTTTAGTTAGTTGTTTTCCGGGGAGGGGCTCTAACCCTCCGCCAACCCTTTTAGTCGCCTTTTATGACAAGCAGGGATACTGGGGGAGTATTCTTGAAAAAAAAACCTAGCCCCAGGGGGTATATGCAATGTATTTTTATATAATTTTTTTGTCTGAAAAAGTTTCTGAATAGTTCTTAGTTATATTTATGGCCAGAATACCTCACTACAATGTGATGTGATGCATCTTAATGTGATCTCAATTTATGAGCTCAAAAAAGAAGATATTTTTGGATATTTCTCTTTATATATGTATAACTTGGGCCACGAGTGCCAGTGCCCAATATTTTTTTTTTTACATTTTTAAAAAACTTCTAAAGTGTCCAATGTTCAGACAGTGTGTCCAGAGACAGGTGCTATTAAACATTCTAATGTTTAAAGGGCAAATATATGGATGTCCGAAGTTTGAAAGAGCTGTCCGAAGTTAGGAATAAATTTTCTAACTTCGGACACTTGAAGATGAAAAAAAAACAAAAAAAACACGAGTTTAGCATTGCTAATTTTTTTTATTATATTGATTCAGTAGGTACTGTCCCTGGCTACTGCATGACACCAGCGGGGATAAAATTGCACCATTTTACATAGAGTTATTCATTAAAACACATGAAAAATGTCCGAAGTTAGGGTGTTTTACGGTATGGAAATGTCATAGTGACTGGAATAGAGAGTGGAATCTATACAAAAAATGATTAGGTTAATGAGTGAGGATTGATGTTGTGGTTGATTGGAAGATGGCAGTTTAGTGTTAAGAATTAGCCAGCTTGTGTGTGTGGGTGTGGGTGTGTATGTATGGAAATAAAAACATTGGTGTTAGAGAATGACTGAAGGTGAGTAAAAGTCGATAAGCAGTTAGGAAAATTATTTAAAACCTTCATGAATGGAATGAAAGGAAAAGAAAATTAAAACAAACATCAAGCATATATAAGAGAGTCATGAGTTTGTGAATGAAGAGAAATGATTGCAGATGGATCGATATTTAAAATTATTTCTAACTATAGTGACATGATTTTCAGAAAATACTGAACAACCTGTATGAGAATACAGCCCTACACGAGAAGATTGCAGCCAACATAAACCGTGGTCTAGGCAGTCAGAATAAGAATGAGTTGCCTGGTGACACCAGGCCTGGAACTGCCAGCACTCAGACTGAGGGCACCAGCAGTCAGAAAGCTGGGGACTGCAGCAGTCCTGGTGGGGATAATAGTAGAGGCAAAGTAGGGATTGGTACTGGCAGTGGAGATAACAGGACCAGCAGTGAGGGGGATGCAGCATTCATACATGAACTTGACAACATTGTGACTAACATCATATCAGAGACGACTTCAGACCCTCTGTTTGAGAGTTTCCTGGATGAAGTATTTTGTAAGTTCATATCTTTGACCACCTTCATAAGATTCTGTTTCACCAACACAAAAGGCCTGAAAACTGAGATTATTGCAGTATGTTATAGCTATATGATAAATTAGTAATATTACAACGTACTGTACTTAGCATGTTTAGGAATGATTCCCATTATGCAAATTTAAAATCGTAGTGCACTGTTTCATTGATTATCCCATTTTCCTTTCTGGTGTGGCAGTGGGTAAGTTTATGGAAACCTTAACATGAAAGAGATATCGTAGATCTAATAGTATTATCAGTTTTGGATATTTTGTTTAATACACCATTGTCATTAATACTTTCAGGTGTTTCAGGCCCACCATCCCCACCTACATCAAGATCTGATGCCTCAGGCCAAGACACCTCAGCCATACATACTCGTCCCCTCTCCACTCCTGTTCCGCCTGCCAGTGGCATTCCACCACCTCCCATCACTCATTCTCAGTCACCGTCCGAACCTACCTCAACTGTCCGTCCGCCACATGTCACCCCTGGTTCTTGTCAGCCAGACTCTTGCTCTTTATCTCCTGTGCCCCAGTCTTATTCTTGTGTGCCACATACATCTTCCCTTTCTCACTCATCCCAACCCCACATCCTGTCCCCATGCTATACCTCATCTGTCCTCATTGCTGAACCTGTTTCTTCACTGTGTCATCGTGTGGCTTCTGTTGCTGATGCCTCGTATGAAACCTCAGCGGGAAGGAAGATGCAGAAAAGTAAATGCAAGAGTGACCCTACACCTGCCAAATCCAAACCTGAGATCACAAGAAGCACCAGAGCCTCAGGTTCAGCCATAACTTGCAGTGCTTCACAGAATGTTTCACTTGGAAGCTCTAGGAATGGAATTTTCAGGTAATTATGAGGTTTGTCAGATTATATGATTGTGGTATGCAAGATCAAGCTGAGAGGAGTGAGGTGGACCAAGAGAGATAGAAGAACTGTCAGGGAGAGACTGAAAGTTGAGAAGCTGAGGATCAAGGAAATGGCAGATGATTACAGGGCCAAAATAGGGGAGGAGTTAGAATGTGTGAATTGGAATGAATTGGATCTGGACAGCCTGTGGAATGCATATAGGGATTGCTTAGTTGGGAATGCTAAAGTGGTGTGTGGTGTGGCAAGAGTAACAGTGAAGAAGAAAGGTATGGCATGGTGGGATGAAGAAGTTAAGAGAGCAGTGGAGGAAAAGAGGAAGAAGTGGCTATAGTGGTTACAGGACAGGGGTTCAGTTGAAATAAGAAATGAATATTTATGGAGAGCAAGAAGCACAAAAAGAGACTAGTAAAGAGGAAAAAGGAGGTAAGTGATGATATAGGAAGAAAAATGAAAACAAATTACTCTGAAAATGGGAAGTTATTCTGGAAAGAGGCACAGAAATGTAGAAGTGACAGCGGAAAGAAATCTGAGTGTGAAGGATGTAAGTGGTAGATTATTAACCCATGGGGATGAAATAAGGACCAGATGAGAAGAAGTTTTGAAAGTCTGATGAATGGGAATGGATAGAGCATAGCAACTGTTAACATGATTGGTTTTGGGGGTGTGCAGAGAAGGAATGCAGTGCCAGGAAATGTGACATTCACAGAGGTGAAGAATGCTGTGAAGCTGCTGAAAAATGGGAAAGCAGCTGGGGTTGATGAGGTATACAGTATGCAGTGATGATTAAATGTGGTGGAGAGAGTGGAATGAAATGCTTGTTGGAGATATGTAAGAAGGCATGGATGAGTCAAACTGTGCCAGCAGAGTGGAAAAAGGCTGTGATTGTAACCCTGTACAAAAATAAAGGTGAGCAAAGTGAGTGTAAGAATTATCGTGGCATAAGGGAAGGTATATGGAAGAATTATTATATAGAAAGTAAGAGAGATATCAGAAGTCCTACTGAGTGATGAACAGGGTGGCTTTAGGAGTGACAGAGGATGTGTGGATCAAATATTTGCAGTAAGGCCATAGTCTCACATCCACATGTTAAAGTTGGCACTTAATGCTCCTTCATGTAAGTGTCGTGCTGCTGCAACACTCAAGCCTCTGTTTGAGGCCTCTTGTACTAATTACAGTAAGACCTTGATATAACAGACTGTAATAGACCGGAATTCACTTGTATCAGAATTGAGGAGCTACTGGACTAAATTCTCATATATCAGCAAGAGTCTGATAAAACCAGAAGCAGTCCATACTGCCTGACCACTTCAGCTATGTTCACCACAATAAGGAAAATACAAGACATGTTTGTCAGTGTACAGTACAGTACAAGTGCTTGTGGACCCTTCGGGCCCTCTCACACTTGCTCCTGTGGAGAGCTCTTGCGCTGCGTGTTCGCTTTCTTGTGCTTCGCACTCGTTTCCTTCTGCTTCACACACGCATTGCGATCATTTCAGGTAATCCATGTCACATTTATGTGCTGTTCTAGTCTAATATTGTTCACTATCGGCTGTCAAGGCGACATTGAAGGGCCCATGATTGTCCGTTTATGTGCTGTTCTAGTCTAATGTTGTCACTTGGATTTTTTGCAGCTAACAAATTGATCGTGTTATTTGCGGCTTTGGGAATGGAACCCAAGTTGTCCGCACGCAAGTCCGAGATATTAACCAATCAGCCACGGCAACCGACCGGGTGTCGGGAGCGGCTTTTTTTGGTCAAAATTTGATCGCTCATTAATGATAGTAAAAGTTTTTCAATCATGATGGGACCAAGTTTTGTCACATCAACGAATTTTTTGCGATTTTTGTGCCAATTTTGGTGCGATTTGAATGTGTAGGCTCAGCTGCCTAAAATACACACGCACACAGACACTCGGCTACTGCTATAGTCTATTAGATATAAAGCCATCAAAAACTCTACAGTGAAAACCCTAATTTCACACACTCATGCTGGAAGCGGCGTTTTTTAGTCAAAATTTTATCGCTCATTAAATATTGTAAAAGTTTTTCAATCGTGATGGGACCAAGGTTTTCACATCAGCGATTTTTGTGCCAATTTTGGTGCAGTTTGAATGTGTAGTTTCAGCTGCCCACAATACACACCCACAGACACACGGCTACTGCTATAGTATATTAGATTATTATATATATTATACCATTTGACTATTATAGTGAATATATAATACAGCACAGTACTCCAATGGCAGTGAAAACAATTTAAAACTGTTTGTGCGAGCCTGACTAATATCTGATACTTCGAAAAAGTCCAGGTCAGCAGGGGGGAAGTCCAGATGTCGCTTTCATCGGAATTTTGCTTTTTTTTTGTATGCCTTGGGCCCAAATTAGTCTGTTATAGTGAGGTTTTCCTGTACTTGTAATCAGCAAACTTAATATATTTTTCTAACTAGACTCAGCTGTCAGCTAATGTTGGTTGATGTGGCTAAGAAGACAGTAGATAGATACAGTATGGTTAATGCATGTGAGAAATTGCGGTATGGAATTTAAGGGGACTAGAAAACTGACCAGGGTATTGAGCCAGTTGACTGAAATTTGGTCTGAAGAAGCATGTGATTTTTGTCAGGTCAGCCCTATCTGATAGGTGTAATGAAACCTAAATGTGTGAATGATTATGTTTTTGAGGTGGTCTTAGGATTCTAAGGTTTTGAGTGTTGAGTGTTTATGCGTGTGACCCATTTAATTGGGCATGTTTTTTAGTGGCTTCTCCCTCTGTCATTCTTGTTTTTATGTGTTTTGTGGACCCTGCCTTACCCCGTGCTTACAGGGGAAAATATGATGATATTTTTAATTAGTTGAAATAATTATCTGCTTTTTAGGTTCATTTAACCTCTCATGCTGCTTACATATTTATTATGTTTTGTTTCCTTACGTATTTATTATGTATTGTTTCAGTCTTGGAGCACGAAATCTTCAACAGTTTGAAAAGTCAGGTATTCATACTAAAGAAGCTTCTCCAGGGACATTCAATCAGCTTAGGAAGTCTGAGTCCTCATGCTCAACACGATTAAAGTCCAATAGAAAAAAGAAGGAACGTCAAAAAACTTCCAAGAACTCGAACAGGGATGATGAGAAGAACCTCGGAGAACAGTTATTAAAAGAGTTTGCTGCCTTCCAGTCCTCACGTTCAGATAAGCAGAGTGACAGTGATGGCATGGAACATGGAGAAGTGGTCAGCCATGAGGGCAGCCAGAGTGAGGGTGGTGTGATGTCTTCCACAGAGTACCAGGGGAGTGAGGTTGCAGCTACTTCAGAGAGCACTTGTCACATTTCATCCAGCCAAAGTACCCCGAAAGTTGATCTTAAAACTGCTGTACTTGTAACAGCTCAGCATTATGGGGAAATGTCTGGAAATCAGAATAGTAATAAGGAAGAAATATTATCAGAACATGGGGTTATATCGTGTCAGAGTGATGTGGGGAGTTTGCAGAAGAATCAAGAAGTCAGTAACAACTTCACCAGTTTGCAAGGTGATGAGGATATAGGATATCAGACTGACATGGGAAATTTGCAGAAGAATCAGATCAGTAACAAGCTCTCCAATTTGGAAGGTCTTCATATTACATCAGATGTACTGCAGGAGGTTTGTCATGAGTCTCTGCACGTTGAGGTGTATGGAGAAGACCCTCAAATTTGCCAGACTATGGGGAACTGCCAAGAGAATGGGGGTGGCTTGTTAGCTCCTGCGCCTACCCTCCCAGTCAAGAGCTCGACTGTTCCCGGCTTAATGTTCTGTTCTCTGGCAAGTCAAGAACCATCTCCAGTAAAGAACCTTGATGACCAGTTTACCCTCACTGAACTCAAGCCTCTGAACCCCATCACAGTACCATACATTGAAGGCTCATATATGGTGGAGGAAGGCACAGGAATACTATACCCTGACACCGGGAATTCTTTACCAGAAGTTCGTACTAGCTCAGGCAACAGCAGCTCCTCAACTCTGGCTCCACCTCTTGCAACATGGGATGTCTCATCTCAGGTTGGGGATCAGGTTGTAGTTGGTGACGTTAACAGAGATCCAGCAACTTTTGTTCTTCCTCCTGTGACCCAGCAGGAGTTGAAAGAGGGACAGCTTGTTACCTTCAGTAATGGCAGCCAAGGTAGGTTGTTGCTTTTGTTGGTGATGGTGTGGCTCCTGGCTCAATTGGACATAAATCTGGTGGACAGCAAGCAGAAGTTGCCCTTCTCTTGCAGCTTACCGTCTACCATCCTTCTTTGTAAGGACAAGAAATTGAAGGATGTTTGTAAAACTAGCTGGTGAAGCTGTCCAATTATATTTGTGTAACCCTATGAAAGCATTGCTCTTCATGTTATATTAATGTTTTCAGTCAGTATATTGCCTAACACTATCCAGATCTCCAGGGTGCCCAGCTTTAGAGTACTGTACAAAGGCATACTGTATATGGCTTGTGTTTGTGTGTGCTTTTGAAGGCAGCATCACTGATGTTTGTACCTATGTACCATTAGTTATAATGATATCCTACTGTTTATTTTGGCATCATCATATCATCCAGAAATTATTTAGTTGTACATAGACCTGATTATGATTTATTGCACATTTGAAACTGCTTATAAAATTTTGAATGAGGCTCTGGAAAAATTAAGCACCATACATAAGTTATTTACTTCAATGTACTGTGCATAGGTAAGTGATTTCACCTGAAAATGAGTACATAAGTACAGTAGTTAGTACAGTACCTGGAAGTACATGGGTACCATAGTTAACTCTTGCCGTGGGTGGTGCACATGAGTAATTTATTGAAGTTAATACCAGATGATTTGGTTCAGCTGAGAGAAAACATAGTAGTCGGAGGCATACTAATCTATCTTGAGTAACCATTTCTGTGCCTTTGGTATACAGTACTTAGAAATTTTTTTTTAGACTGACACCAAACATTTTTGTTCCATCTCCAAAAATCCAAGCAGTCAGATCGTTAATAGAGCCACCTTTACTTTCAGACCAGCAGGCAACCATGATGATAGTTTACATTCCAGAGGCAGTCAAGTCCCTGCCTATTCCATCAATGCCTCCTCCATCTACAGTACCTCCACACACCCCTGCCAGTACCCAGCTTGGTATCAGAAGAGGAAGAAAGAAAAGCAGTGGTGTAGATGTGAATAAGTCTCGGCAGGCTCCACAGTCTGGACAGAAAAACAGAGCTAAGCAAGGTACGTATTGTTAATGCTCATGTGTTACAGTGGTATACAAGTGTATTATCATCATCATCATCTTTTTAACTAAATTTTACATCAGCATTTTTGGAAAACTAGGATAAAGAAAGATAAGCAGATTGTTCAATATAGTACAATATTTAACTCCTTCAGGCCAGTGTCACTTTTAATTTTATTCCTTCCGCCAGATTATTTGATCAGCATAAGGGGAGACATATGGATGTGAAGGGATTAATGATGGAGGATGACAGTTGTGTACAGAAGGTGAGACATTTGACGTCGGGGGTAGGGTTGCGAGAGGCAAACCGAAAAAGACCTGGGATGAGGTCGTAGAATGTGACCTCAGAGATGAGCAATTGAATAGAGAGGCTACCAGAGATTAAGCAGCATAGAGACCTGCCATTAGGATACCAAGGCCAATGTATTCAAGCATGTTGGAGCCTTCTTAAATGATACGGTACGAACTAAAGTTGATATATTGGGCAAGATTCACTGGAGGACATTTGTTTTAAACTGACAAGGATCCCTAAACCGTTGCAGCCCATTGATGGCCAGGTGTAGTTAGATTGGAAGATTAATATATCTGGTAATGAAGGAGATAGTCCTACATCACACCTTAAGCTTATCAGTGATGCAGCCATGACTTAGTAATTGAATTATGGGAGTAGCTAAATTCGGTCAGATGAAAATAAACTATAATAAACATTTTATTGGTTCCCCTTCATAACTGAGATTTGTTCTTGCAAGAAGACTTAAAGGGAGGAAAGTAATTGAATAATGGGAGTAGCTAAATTCAGTCAGATGAAAATAAACTATAATAAACATTTTATTGGTTCCCCTTCATAACTGAGATTTGTTCTTGCAAGAAGACTTAAAGAGAGGAAAGTCCATGTCTTTTGCTCTTTCTCATTAAAAAGAACTCAGGAGGTAAGAGAACATACATAGAGTAGTCCCTCAATTATCTGACGTAATAGAGCCAAAGGCATGTCTTGGTAGTGGCAATGTCCGTATAATGAACAATATTCCCCCTACTATACCCAGACCCGACCTATAACCAACCTTCAGTCTATACCTAACCTATTTGTACAGTACCTCTTCTTAATTTGGCAATGTTTTCCAGTCATTCAGGCATATTTAGACATCAAGACACACATAGGAATGTCGAAAATAATTTTTAACACCAAGAAACCATGGGGGGGGGGGGAACTCCCTACCTGTACACTACTGTATATACAGTACCCCTCCTAATTTTGGCTGTGTTTTCTGGTCATTCTGCCATATTTAGACATCAAAACACACATAGGAATATCCAAAATAATTTTAAATCAAGAAAACCGTGCAAAAAAAAACACTGAAAACCAAAAAATACTCTTCCTACGCACTACTGTATGTGCAGTACCCCCTCCAAATTTTGGCACTATTTTCAGGTCAGTCTGCCATATTTAGACATCAAAACACACATAGGAATAGCCAAAGTAATGCTGAACACCAAAAATATACATATGAGGTGCTACCCAAAAGTTCCAGTGATTTGAATATTGTAGGAAAGTAAGTTACCTAACCTCCTAGTTCTCACTGTCGCCTTTGAAGTAGTCCCCTTGGGAATGTATACAGTGGTCCCAGCGTTTTTTCCACGAGTCCTTGCATCCCTGGAAGGCCTCAGGCGTGATGGTCTTGAGCACCTCCTGCAACTCAGTCGAGTCAAATCGACACCCCTTCAGTCATAATTTCAGCTTGGAAAACAGGAAAAAGTTGCAGGGGGCAAGGTCAGGGCAATAGGTAGGTGGGGAATGACCACCATGTTATTGGAAGCCAGGAACTGCCAGACAGCAATTGATGTTTGGGCACAGGCATTGTCATGATGCAGGACCCAGTCTCTGTTCTTCCACTGTTCTGGACGTTTGCGTCAGATGTTCTCCCTCGGATGCTGCAGAACTCCACAGTAAAACTTTCCACTGACAGATTGACTGGGTGAGACGAATTCCTTGTGAACAATCCCATGGATATCAAAGAAAACGATCAACATCAACTTGACATTCCTGCACCATTGGTCCACCATTGCAAAACCACCAAACCACCTACACACCACGTTAAAATAGTAAGCGTAACTCAACAACGCGTCCACTCACAGACACAGCCAGGGCCACACTGACACACAAGGGGTGCTGCTGACTCCTCCTAGTGACAAAAGGCAAAACTGCAAACGGTTGGCTCCCTTTGTTCAGATTACCGGAACTTTTGGGTAGCACCTCATATACAGTACCCCTCCAAATTTTGACAGTATTTTCTGGTCATTCTGCCATATTGAGACATCAGAACACAGGAATATCCATAATAATGCAAAACACCAAGAAAACAATGCATAACCAACAAAAATCCACAAAAAACCTGAAGATGGTTGGAAAATCAGTTGTGACACAAGTGATAGCTGCTCCCGAGGCACACACACACACACACACACACACACACACACACACACACACACACAAAATTCAAGGCCAAATATGCCACTGGTGTTTTTATACTATAAGGTAAGCTAATAAAAGCACTGAAAACTGATGAGTAAAATAACAAAACTGCAGTGAGAATAAATGGTGTTCAGGAGTAAAACTTACCTTCATACAACTTCCCATCATCCTGGTGCAAAATTTTGCCTGCGCCTTGCAAGGGTTAAGCATATGTCTAGATGCAGAATTTCATGAACTTTCTCGTGGATTTCGCGGAATTTAGATACGACCAGTAGTATTCAAATAAATCGCCAAAACTTTAAAAAGTCACAAGTCAGTGCATTCCTCGTGAAGGAGGGGAGGGACTGAGGGAGTGAGGGGGAAGCTGGTAGGCCTGGTTAGCAAGACAGAGCATGGTAGGGTATGGAGGAGGGATGGGAGGGGGTGGAGAAGCGAAGCTGTGGGCAACATTTTCACCATTCTGTCACAAAGCGGACAGGCACTTTCACCTGACTTGTGGCTTGTGGTCTGTCTTACACGTGTTGACCATTGGGAAACACAACTCCCTATGACCAAGTGACTTTGGACGTTCGGTGTAGAGGTGGACTGGCACTTCCACCTGACTTGTGGCATGTGGTCTCTCTCAGAGGCATGATGGCAGTTGGGAAAGGCTAATCCTGGTGGCCATGCAGCTTTGGACATTCGGTGGGTATGCGTACGGATATTTTGACGCAGTTTGTGGGTTACAGTCGGTATTACTCGGGGGCTGGAAATTCGTGGGGAGTGCGCAGACCAGTGCGCGACTTTGACCATTCAGTGCAGGGGCAGACGGACATTTTAGCTCGGCTTGTGGATTACAACCTATTTCCTATGCACAGCTAGAGCCCAGCGGCCACGATACCGAATGTTTGAACATGGCTGGCCGGCCAAAGATCTCGTGGACTATTCATCCTGATAATAGCAAGCACATTTGGATAATGGTTTAATAGAGCCAAGGTCCAGCATCCAGATAATGAACAGGTCTGGACTCTGCACATCCAGATAAGTGAGGGATTACTGTACGTACAGTGGACTCACACAGTACGCGTTATCACAGTGTGCAAATTGCATAGTACATGAGTGACCAAAATCATAACCGTAAAACTTTGATTACATGAGTTTAACCCACGATGCGCGAAGCAGAGGTAAGGAGTGGCCCAATACAGCTATTTTCTCAGACTAAGCAGAAATTTCCCAGCCTCTTCATACTTCCTGCAGATCAAAATTTAAGTGATGAAAGAACTAGTCACTACTTTGTGAGGAGTCTTGACCCAAAGTCCATTGTTGTAGGGTTTTTTGAATGTTGAGATATTTACAATTCAATACTATTCAGTATTCCCCCTCCCCCCCAGATGCGAAGGTTCTTCCAGTTCTTGCACCAAAAGTTAACTCATCCAGTGTGCAGTGCTGCATCAATGGCGGTGAGGAAATTTTGTCTATGTTGATATGATGAGGATAGGATGTAATGTATGAAATGTATTATGTTTAAGATTTGACTGTATCACTGCTTGTAATTGAATTATTTTGTGCACTGATGTTTGCATCATTATCATATGTTTGATATCTGTTTTCCAGATGCCAGTGGGGCCAAACCAGGAATGAACTTCCAGTCGTGCACCACCTATACTCTGGTCAATGACATCACTTTTTCCGTGCCAAATATTGTTGCTTCTGACTTGACTCAGATGAATACTCAAAATGAAGGGAAAGAGGCAACTCAGAACAATAAGCAAAAGGCTGCAGCTAAGAACAGTAGACAAAAATCTACTAAGAACAGAGGAAAAAAACAGTCCCCTGAGAGCCCAGTTTGTTTAACAAAGAAAAAAGTCCAAGGTGCTAGTAAGCGAGGGAAACGTGTGAAGAGATTACAGAAGGAATTGGACAGGAGAATCCTAGACAAGAGCATAATAGAAACTGCTCTTTCCGTTGCCTTAAATAGTGTATCGCCAGGAAAAGATGATGTCAGGCTGTTATCAGCAGACTCCTTCACTGTTGATGCTTCTTCAAGTAACCCAAATAACCTCTTGCTTGAAAAAGAAAATTCTGAAAGCAGTAACAATGCAGTACTAGATAATAATAATTTAATGCTAGTGGTAGAAGATCAGAACATGGATCAGATTTCGTCACCAGTAACTATATTTGAAAGAAAGGCAGCACATCACTTGAAAGTTAAAAAGAATGACCAGGGCAACACCAGTTCTGTCACCAGTGAACAGCATAATGACAAAGAAGCTTCTGAAAATGCAAGTAAGCTTGATGAGGTTGTTAGCAGGTACAACATTGGTAGATCTCCTCAATTGAAAGCTCTTCTGCACTTATCGTGGAGCATTTCCCCATCTAAGAAGGCAGCGGCACTTAATAGAAGGGTCCTAGATGACCAGAGTCCCAATGTTAGTATTGTGAGGAAGAGAGGGAGTCAGAGCACACCAAGCCGAAAGAACAGCCACATCAGAGCTCTTGACTTTGGTACCCCACAGAAGAGGATAGCAGTAAAAACACCAAAAAGAAGAGCTGTCACAAGTTTGAAATTTTCTCCAACACTGGGTCGGAAGACTCCTGTCAGATACAAGCAGTTACCTTCTGCCTCCAAGAAAACACTAATGAAGAGAATTTTGGAGGAGAGTGAAACATTGGATGAAGCCAAAGAACTACATGATATTCCTTCAGTGGAAAGAGGTGTAAAGAAAGGGAACAATGGAAAGGGTGTAGATCCAGATGAGTCTTTATTAAGTACTGGAGACAAAAATAAACAGATCACAGTACGTGACGATGAAGATGAGGAGAGCTTAGTTTTACGGTTTGAAGATGGTGATGGCCATGGTTCTTGTAGTGACAATGAAGCCAATGATGCTGAAAGAATTAAACCTATCCAGTTATCTGCTGATAAATGTGTAGAGGGCAAAAGCACTTCTGAATCTCACATAATGCAAGATGCAAAACAAAGTAAACCCAGCCAGAAAACTTTCTCAAAGCCTTCTGCTAAAAAACAGTCCATTTTTAAGGCAGCAAAAGCAAAAGAGCTGCAGACACCATGCAAGATAGCTGCCAGCTTAGATCTAGGTGTGTCTGTGACTCCATTATGCCTGGAGCCTCCAACTCCTCTTTTTCCAAGTGAACAAAAACTCCCCAATCACTTAGCCATTGATAATGATCTAAACACTCCAGTTGTTCCTGTGCATCCTAAGACACCATACAAGTCTCCACTGCTCAGAGACTATCCTCAGGGTCCATACTCTAATAGCTCAGTCAGTACTTCATACTATATGCCCTCAGAGCATTCCCTCACGGATTCAGATAGCCATTCGCCCATTAGACTTGATACTGTATGGGAAACAACTCTAACAGAAGAGCTTGGGACTTCAATAAACCTTTCTTCAAACTCAGTCAGAAGCCTTGTACATTCTCAAAAATCTATCGAGCATAAGGAAAATGATTTGGTGTTCAATGGACCAAAATATAGTGAACAGACACACACACCTTCTAAAAGTCCAGCAAAGATGTCATGGAAGATGATGGGAGAGATCATTGAGCAAGAGATGGATAAGCTTTTTTCAGGAGCAGAGAAAAACCATGGTCACAGTGTTCTGTTCGAGAAGGCAAGGAAGAATGTTCCTCCTACTACCTCTCCTAACTCTAAGCTTATATGTTCTAGTGATGACAGTTTTAGAGTCCCAGGAAAATGCAAGACTGGAAAGAAGAGGATTCCATCAAAGAAATATCAATGCCTTATTGATTCTACGTGCTCAGAAGATGAAAGTGATCGCCAGTGTAAGAAATCAAAGTTTGGTTTTGCAAAGCAAAATGGTAAATCTCTAAACAGTGCCCCAGTTACTAAACAAAATATAAAGAAAACCAAAGAGCTACCTTATAGGCAGGAAGACCATGCATCTTTAGAAGGAGATAAGACAGAAGTGAGTAACAATAGTTCAAAGTCAGTTACTCAGAAGAGAAAGCAAAGGAAATGCCAGAATTCCAATGACACCAGAAGAACACGTAATGACTTTAAGACAAGAGGCGATGCAACTACAGAAATTCAAGAGCAGCCCTCCAAATCTGCTGATTTAGTGAACAATGACTCCAGTGAACATGTTGCAGAAAGAAGGGATTTACCAGTAGATTTAGAAGGTAATACATTGTTAAACCATAAGGGCAGTGATGATGTTGATAGACCTCATGTGCAGTCATCAGTACCAGTTCCTTCTGTACCCAGTAATGTTTTGAATGATGATGTCGATAAAAATGCCCAGGAAGAAAATGCAGGGCTTCCTGTGTCACCTCAAAACAATTTCTCACCCTCTAAATCCAATTTGGGTAGTAATCAGTGTAATGCAAATATATTGGAGAGAAAAAATAAATCTGCAGGAAAACCAGTGTTGAGTCAAGGAAGTGAAGATGTATTAGATCCCAGTGAAGTTAAAGGTAAATCAAAAGAGAAAACAGTGTTGAATAAGTCAGTAGCAGAAAAAAGTCAAATTAAATCCACAGAGAATGTGCTGAAAGATGAAAATGGAACTAAGAGTGAGAGTTCTGAAGATGTGGTAAAGGAAAACAAAGCCAAAAATAGTGAAAGCAACATGAAAATAGGAAAAACAGAGCAAACCAGGACAGAGAGATCTACAAAGGATAAACAGGCAGAACAAAAAGCTGCAGAGGATTCACATAATGCCATAGTTAGCACAGATGAGCCCGAAGTTTACAGCATTAACACAAGATCAATGAGAGCGAGAGGAGTTACACGAGGGAGAGGTGTGAGGAGGAACAGGACGGGCGGGAGGTCTGTCCGACAGACCACTCCTCGGAATCGAAGGAGGAAAACTGATTGTGTGGTGGAGATAAAGGAGATCATCATTGAGGCTGTTGTGAATAAAAACCCTGTTAGAACTAAATCTCCACAAAAGAATAGTAAGCCAGATGATGGTAGTGTTAATGAAGCGTCCATGTCCAGAAACCCAGTAAGAGGCAAAATTAGGAGAGGGAGATCTAGAAGTGCAACAAGCTCCAGAGATGTAGCGGATTGTCTGACAAGTAACTATTTTTGCCCTACAGATGTAGAGCCAATAATTCATTTTGGAGAAGGACTTAAAAAGCAGACAGTGGTTGCTGAAGTTCATAATCCACTCAGTACCAACATACAGACTTCTGATAAAGCATATAGCCCAGATACCTCTCAAACGAAACAACAAACCAAGATTGGTCTGCATTTGAAGAACAGTCGCAGTCCATTTGCATCTTGGGGAACTAACCAGATAGCCAAGAAGTCCAGACCTAGCATGTTAACCAAACAGAATTCTGAATCCCCATCATCCATTTGTTCTAAGAAAGATAATACAGAGTATGATATCAACATTATTGATACCGAGGATGAAGGAATTGACAGGGAGCGACTACTAGCATCTCAAGGTTCTTCAGAGCATCCCGCATCCCACAGTGAATCAACCAGTATTGCTCGTCTCAACATCTTGAGCTCAACAGGGTGTGCACGTACCACAGACTTTGGAAGTATCAGATCCCGAGGTACACCTCACAGGCATCATACCAGCTCTGTTGATTTTGGTGAAGTCTGCAATATCACACCAAAAAGCTCAAGACATCACACAATATCAGGTTAGTGATGAGGAATGTAAAATAAGAGCTATGGAATTTACAGAGTGTAGGAGTTAATCCATACTAGGTTTCAGAGTTATCTTCCTGGGCCGTAAGATTTTGTTTTTAGGAGCACGATATGGTTCTCAAGTGATATAACAGGTAGTTATTAAGGCCTTTTCCAAATGGTGCTTGCCATACAGGAAAAGCAATACCAGTGTTGCAACGAACAGCATATTTATTATGTCCAGACGTTTCGACATATTCATCTATGTCATCTTCAGTGGATCTAAAAAGATGAAAAAAGACCTGTAAGGTATTTAAAATCCTAGAAGAACTATATGAGCATGAAAAAAGACCTTACAGGTCTTTTTTCATCTTTTTAGATCCACTGAAGATGACATAGATGAATATGTCGAAACATCTGGACATAATAAATATGCTGTTCGTTGCAACACTGGTATTGCTTTTCCTGTATAAGTTGCGGTTCCCTCAGAACAAGCCTGTCTCAATGGTGCTTTCCATATATTAGTAAATATGGAAATTGAAGTGTAATATACACTGGATTTCTTGATTCAGGAGTTCACACAGTCACTTGAATGATCTGATGTAAAGTTTACACTGGTGCCAGTACCACACCTAAGAAGGAGTAGTAACACTGTCTATCTATCTATCTATATACCTAGGCTGCTTCCCCCAAGGAAAGGGAGGTAGCTGAGACAGGACGACACACTCTCCATTTACTCATCCATTCAAACACATTCATTCACATCTTAGCCCCAAAGGGGAGAACGGACAGATCCTCACCGCACCACACCGCACAAGGGTCAACTGCGCAATGCAATCAGTGACATCCGCAGCAGGGCCTGACAGCAGAACTGGTTTACCCCTGCCACATCATAACATACCCATCCCCTTACCCGCACCTGACCTGACTAGCTGATCAGACCAAATGCGGGAGAATATCCCCTCAGGGCTGCGTCATCACTTATTCACAATTTCTCTCCATTTATTTCTGTCACGCACAGCCACTCTTCCTTGCTCAACAGACATCCATCTCGCATCCAGCGCTCTCTTCACACTGTCCATCCATCCTATTCGTGGTCTTCCTCTCAGCCTTACACCTCTCACATCAGATCTAGTTATCTTTTTCACCAATCGCTCATTATCCATTCTCTCCATATGCCCAAACCAACGCAACACCCTCTGCTCAACTCTACCAGCCATCTCCTGAACAACTCCAGTTCTCCTTCGCACTTCATCATTTCGCACCCGATCCATACGTGTCACTCCACACATACTCCTCAGACACCTCATCTCCATTACATTCAAACTTTTCCTCTCTGCTACACCCATATTCCATGTTTCAGCCCCATATAATGCAGTCGGTACCACAACACCCTCATACAGCCTTCTCTTTACAAACATTCTAAGCGAACGACATTTAAACACTTTTTTCATTCCTCCCAGCACCTTTCCTACTTCATTTATTCTAAACTTCACTTCTGCATCTATTCTTCCATCCACAGCAACATGTGACCCTAGATATTTAAAACAATCTACCTCCTCAAGCAACTCACCATTCAAAACTATATTCATCCCCCTACCATCTGTCAACCTCGTACACTTCATCACTTTACTCTTATTCTCATTTACTTTCAAATTCCTCCTTTCACACACCCTTCCAAACTCCTCTACCAACTGTCTCAATCTCTCCTCTGAATCAGTCACCAGTGCAGTATCATCTGCAAACAGCAGCTGATTCAGATTCCAATCTCCACCATCAACATTTACCAGACTCAGACCACCTAAAACTCTTGCATTCACCTCCCTTACAACACCATCCATGTAAATATTAAACAACCAAGGCGACATCACACATCCCTGTCGCAGCCCCACTCTCACGGGAAACCAATCACTCACAGCATTTCCCACTCTTACACATGCTCTACTATTTACATAAAAACTTTTCACCCCTTTTAGTAACCTACCATCAAGTCCATACAATCTTAAAACAGTCCACAAAGCCTCCCTATCAATTCTATCATACGTTTTCTTTAAATCCATAAAAGCCCAAAACACATCCTTGCCTTTCGCTAAATACTTTTCACACACTTGTCTCACAGCAAACACCTGATCAACGCATCCCCTCCCTCTCCTAAAGCCACACTGCTCATCACTAATCACTCCCTCTGTACCCTCTCTAACTCTCATAATTAACACTCTACCATACACCTTACCTACAACACTCAACAGACTTATACCCCTAAAGCTAGTACATTCATACTTATCACCCTTGCCTTTATACAACGGGACCACACAAGCACTTGCCCAGTCAATTGGCACCATACCTTTCTCAAAGCACACATTCAACAATCTTACTAACCAGTCAACAATAGTCACTCCACCACCCTTCAGGCATTCCACAGCACACCCATCCATACCTGCAGCTTTTCCTGTTTTCATCTCCTTTACTGCCTTCTCCACTTCCTCCTTCGTGATCAAAGAATCATTCAACTCTCCCAACACATTTATTCCTTGCACCCTTCCATCCGCCACAATCTCAGCCACCCTTTCCTCCTCTACATTTAATAATCTTTCAAAATACTCTGCCCATCTCTTCCTTACTGCATCCATCTCAATTAACATCCTTCCATCCTCTGCTTTTACTCGTTTCTTCCTTCCCAGACTCTCCCTTTCGCACCCTTTTCACCTCCTTCCAAAACATTTTCTTATTCTGTTGAAAATTCTCTGTCAGCCGCCTACCCCACCTCTCATCTGCTGCCACTTTAGCATCACGCACAGCCCTTCTCGCCTATTCCTCTTTCCCTTATACCTTTCATATGACATCTCATCCTTCCTCTGCAGCCACACTTCATATGCACGTCTCTTTCTCGGCGACAGCCATACTTACTTCGCACCACCATTCACTTCCTTTTCTTACACCACCACCCACACGTCCTCACACCACACACCTCTTCTGCATGCCCCACCACAGCACTCTTAAACAACTGCCATTCCTCCTCCACGCTGCCATTTTCCCCAATCTTTCATCATGCTCCACTCATCTTTCAGTTTCTCCTGATACTCTATCTTTTTCTCTCTTTTATCCAACTCACTCACTTTCAAAACCTCCCTGCCACACCTAACCCTCCTAGCTCTCACCCATCTCTTACCTACTCTTAACTTTCCTTCCACCAGGTAGTGGTCAGACATACCTCCACCCTCCCCTCTTAGAACTCTCACATCCAAGAATCTTCCTATTACATTCCTAGACACAACCACATAGTCCATCAAAGCTCTATCAACAACCCTTCCACCCTCCTGTCTCACCCATGTATACTTATAAATATCTTTCTTCTCAAACAGCGTATTCCCAATCACCATCTCTCGCTCAACACACATCGCTATCATTCGTTCCCCATTTTCATTTCTTCCAGGCACACCATGCATACCAACTACGCCTTCAACTGCTACATTTCCCACTCTAGCATTCAGATCTCCCATCATTACCACATTCACATTCGCTCCAAAACTCTGCAGACACTCATCAACATCATTCCAGAAAGACTCCCTGTCTTGTTCATCCCTTTCACTACCAGGCCCATATGCACTCACAAACACCCACAACTCACGTTCAAATTTCGCTTTCACCCACATCAGTCTCGATGACACCTCCTTCCATTCAATCACACACTGCTGTACTTCCGGACTCACTAACAAGGCCACACCTTCTCTTGCCCTTCCTCTATCAACACCTGACAATCTTCCATTCACACTTCCAAACATAGATTCCCCCTTCCCTTTCATCTTCGTTTCACTCAAAGCTAACACATCCAACTTTCTTCTCACAAACATTCTCCCAATCTCCTCCCTTTTAGCCTCAATCGTACTACATCCACGCACATTCATAGACCCAATCTTCAGGGTACGGGGATAACACTGTACTGTACAATAAGATGTCCTCTGAGGAAGGTGACAGTTGTTGCTGAAACAGTTTGTCAGCGTGGAATTTTTTGCTCACACATCAATGATGGACGTTTACTCTAGATGTGGAATTTGTAATCAGTATATTCCTTAACTCTGAATTGCAGTGCAGTATTTTTATGTATTTATTTGGTTATTGTTATTATTATTATTATTTACTGTATTTCATTTTTATATATATATATATATATATATATATATATATATATATATATATATAAATATATATATATAAATAGTATATATTTATATATGTGTGTGTGTGTGTATACCAGTATGTACACATACACTAGAACATGATTATACTGAATATACAGTATATATATATAATATATATATATATATATATATATATATATATATATATATATATATATATATATATATATATATATATATATATACAGTATATATATACACACACTAGTATATGATTATACTGTGTGTGTGTATAGATAGATAGATAAATTGATATAGATAGATAGATATAGATATGCAGTATATATATATATATATATATACTGTATATACGGTATATATTTTCAGGTTCTCGAACAGACGTTGCCTGCACACCAACAAGTACTAATAGTAAACATCTACTGGCTCCAAATACAGCTTCATTCACAGCAGAAGATTGTACTTTTTCAAGTTCTCAGTTTGACCAGCTGTCAGGTAAATCAAGTAGAGAACCAGATCCTAATAGAAGAGTGTCATTGGATATGTCCTGCAATAACCGTAATGAAACTGGTAATCAAGAAGCATCAGAAAGTGTTAGAACACAGTCAGTGGAAGAGAGCAAGGCCATAAGTGAAGCAAAAAGTATGTTTGAGGGAGAGATGATTACCTTGTGTGGGCAAGGTAATGAAGGATTATCAGTCAGTCCTGTAGGAGTTTCATCATTACTTTCCAGTAAAATCTTACAAGAAATAGAGAAACAAATGGAGCTGATTGAACAGTACCATGACACAAATACACCAGCTGTTGTTAAAAATCTGGAAACTTTACCAAACTGTCAGAACAGCCATCTCACCAAAGAAAACAAGAACTCAGGCATGTCATCACCAGCTTCAGAGTTACAGGACACTGATGTAGTTTCTTCTGCTCATGTTCATATATCCAAGGGGACTTCAGGTAATGGTCAAAACACAGATAATGAATTGCAGAATACACCACTTTGCTCTTCTGATAAAGAAACTTCCTTTCCCCGATCTTCTGATAATAAGCATCCACATTGTGGAAAATTGAATTCTCCTGCACAGTCATCCACAGTCTCATCACCCAAATCAGTGGAGAGTGCAGGAGATGTGTGGGAGTTTTCAGAAGAGCATTGTTTACTTTCCTATAAACCCTTCCCTTGCACACCTGAAAAGAAAATGGGTCAGATCTGTCATTCTATTGTCAAAAAAAAGAAGGCAATGGTTGCTTTTCCCTCACCTTGCAAATTGTCCAAGTATGTCTGTTTTGGCCATTCTCCAATCAAAAGCAGTATAGAGAGACCAGTCAGTGATACCAGCATAACTCAGTCAACCCTAGGACAAGTTGTTGCAAGTTTCAGTAACATGAATACTAATGCCAAATCTAAAATTGGTACCAATAATTCTGTGGATGTTACAGATAAAGACAATGATCCACAAGGAAGTGACAGTTTTCTTCAATATTGTAAGAATAAGAAAGCCAAAGGAGTATCTGATGGTAGAGTAAGACCTGGGAAGATGAAAATAATGAAATGCAGTACTCCTCAGAATTTAGTTATTGGAAATGAAGCCTCCAGTGTACTTTCTAAACAATGTAATAAAACAAGAAATGATATGGTTACCACAGAATATGATGATAGTAGCAGGAACGAGTGCTTATCCGCTTGTGTTGGTAATGGTCATAAAGTCCTGATTGAAGATGTGAAGAGATCATATGCAAGTGAACAGAAATGCAAGAGTCACAGTGACAGCTGTGAGCGATTAGAAGCCTCACCAACAAAATCCCATGCATCAAAGGATGAGTTATTCAGTTATGTAACAGAGAAGAGGGATGACTGTCTTACAGGGGAGCCAGTGAATAAGAAAGTAAATACCATGGATACTTGTAGCAAATGGGAGGAAAACCTAGTTCAGATAAGTGATCAAGATGGTGATACAAGGGATGAGGAGGATGACAGTAGTGACAGGCTAAGAATTGAAGAGCCATCAGAAACTGAGACTGAGGAGAATGAGGAAGTCTTTAATGAAATGAATTTATGCCTTTCTGATTTTTTTGAATTATTTTCCTTGAACATCAGTCGTAGTAGAACTAAAACCAAAAGGAGCCCACGAAAGAAAAAACCAAAAAATGCCTCAGAAGTTTTGCACCCTAAAAAAAAGCCCACAGCTAGACCAGGAATGAAAAATGTATCAAAAGCTAAGCCAGTAAAAATGAAATTAGGCAGTAAAAAACAGGTTGTCATAACAAAGAAAACTGCCAGTAAGAGTAAAGCTGGAAACATGACAGAAGAGAGTGGAGCTGGCATTACAAATATAGGATCAAAAGATGACGTACTGATTGAAAAAAGTAATATGCATCGCCTGGCAAAAGAAGTGAATGATGAGGTACAAAATAAAACTGTTAAGAGAGCCACATTGGAGGTAGAACCATTAAAATCTCAAGTAGATGTGCAAGGTGGACAACAGTTCAGCCAAAGCCCACCAAAAACAAAGCGAAGAATCACACCCATGAGGATTGGAGATGTAAGACTGTGTAATGAGGAAGATTGTAGGAGATGGAATGAGGAGGAGGAGGAAGAAGAAGGAACAAGAAGAGGATCAGCATTTCAACATTGCAGCAAGAAAGACAGCAGGAACATGTTAGCAGAGTAAGTTAACACGTGAATGCACATGTGCACGCATACACTAGAACGGGCGTGGGTACAGTTATGCTTTGATACACACTGACACACACTCACATCTACCACACATTACTCTGCTTCTCTGTGTTCATAATTACTGATGAGGTGAAAAATATTTGTCCATTTAAATATGTATATGTATATCTATATTTATATATATATATATCTACCTATCTATCTATCTATCTATATATATATATATATATATATATAGTCCAGTGGTAACGTGTGCGTTTTCGTACACTGAAGAACGAGGGTTCGCGCCCCACCAGGGTTATAAACATTGGGAGCGTTCTTCTGACCACATACTGCTTTGGTGGACATAAGGGGTGCTGTGGTTGAACCAGTGTCGCATACTATAAAGTACAGTAAGACCTCACTATAACGGACTAAGTGGGGCCCAAACCATTCTGAGAAATGTGAAATTCCGATAAAAGCGACATCCGGACTTCGCTCTGCTAATCCGGACTTTTTCTGAAATATCAGACATTCGTCCGGATTGCATGAACGGTTTTTAAACTGTTTTGGCTACCACTGCGGCAATGTACTTTGTTATAACTTCACTACATTAATCAAATGGTATAATAATACTGTACTGTACACTGATAAACATGTCTTTTATTTACCTTATTGTGATGAACATAGCTGAAGTGGTCAGGCAGTCTGGACTGCTTCTGGCTTTGTCGGACTTTTTCCAATATATAGGAATTTAGTCCGGTAGCTCCAAGAGTCTGATAAAAGCGAATTCCGGACTATTGAGATCCGTTATATCGAGGTTTTACTGTATGCTCGCACCCAGTCGGCTTGCGCGGGCCAATTACACTTGGTTCACAGACTACATATACATCCAAAACCACTCCAACACTACAGTTACACTTACAAGCTCTTCTCACCCTACATACAATCTCTACCAGACAGCCTAAGCCACTTGGTAGAGATACATAGGCTGTATTGTCCCTACTTCGGTTGGGATAGGCTGGTCCTGCAGTGGACACTCAAACGGCTGATGATGATGATGGTGATCTGTCTATCTCTTGCCAGATGCCTTAATCCCATAAGGGGTGGCCACAAACAAGTCGCCTCTATGTTGCCCTGTCCCCTGCTATTTCACTACCCTGCTCCCATCTGACACCCCCCATCTCTTATATACCTTTCCATTCCATCCTTTCATCTCATCCTTGGCCTCCCCCTCCCTCTCCTCCCTTCCACCTCACTCACATACACTCTCCTCATCAATCTCTCACTCTCCATTCTTTCCACACGGCCAAACCACCTCAGTGTGTTTCTCCTGACGCTTCCTATCACATCCACATCCACACCACAACGCTTCTTATACACATATGTGTTGTTTTTGCTCTTGAAGGCTCCAACATGCATGTAGTATATAGTTTACTGAATATTGCTTCTGATACATGGATGTTGACACAGGAGCTGGTTATACTAACTGCATTACTTCATTTTGCAGAGTATGTAGAAAGTTTAATAGCTGGCAAGAAAACCAAGAAAGAGGTGGAGTATGTGAACCTGAACCACAGAAAAAAGATCTTCGTCCATACTCAGGTTCGTTTGACACATTGTGTTTTTTCAGTTCCTTCAATGCTGACGGGAAGTTTTGGTCTAGCTTTTTTAGTACAAGTGGCCAATTTTTATAGAATGGGTTCTGCTGATGGTCCTTTCCTAGCCGTATTTAGATTGTACTGTACCTATATTTGGTGCAACCTTAGGCAGAAATTTCTAAGCACAGTCTTATACAGCATATTATGGTAGGTCTGCTGTAACTAAAATTCAAGAATACTGCAGGCTGCTATTCCCAGTGTATGTTGTGCATAACTAATGAGCGTTTGTAGTTTGTGGCTCAATCGGTAGAGAGGTGGCCTGCAGTCCTGCCGGACCCAGGTTCAAATCCCCGTTGGGGCAGGGAACAGTTTAAGGATTTGAATTTCATAAAAACAGACTTTACTGATCTACCAGAAGACCCGCTGACATGTCGTAACGATACCCCGCTAATACCAATACACCAGTCCTGCATGAGACAGCCCTAGCATGTATTCAATATGGATGGTGGGTGTTAGAGTCGAAGTGGTGATATGTAGAGGTGTAGGCTGTGGTATGTAGGAGGACTACTGGGCCTTGGGAGCAGGCTGTGAAAGCCTATGCCCAGAGTCGGACACATTTAAAAAAAAAAAAAAAAAAAAATCATCATCATTATCTGGACCTCCTTTTCCACTCTAGGGCACGGTGAGGAGTAGCAGCATCCAGACAGCCAGAGTTTGCCCAGTTCAATGGGCCATGCTTCCATTCATTCGTCATTCAAGCCCACGGAATTCTGGCTCTATCTAATAGGTCAAAAGGTTTCACCACGTACTGTAGTTTCACTTGTACCTATCCAATAGAGTCAATCCAAATGCTGCCATGTTAAAAGGGGGTGCCAAATCCCTCGTCATTCACTTCTGTGCACAAAACTCATCCAGCCAGCTCGATCTTTTGTCAGTCCTGTAGCCTCACCAACTTCCATACCTCTTTTCCTTGCATACACATCCACCGTATCTTTCCACCTTCTTAGCCTGCCTCGCCTCCTTCCTCCTTCAAATTCGCTCTGGTATACCTTTTTCACCACTCTGTTATTCATTCTCTTCACATGACCATACCATTTCAGTACCGTCTTCGATTCTGGCATCCACAGACTTCCTCACGCTGCTTCTTTCACAAATTACATTAGTCAGTATCCTGTCCACTCTTTGTACTTCACATACATTCCTCAACAATCCCATCTCCACTGCTCTTACTCTTGACTTTTCATTTTCATGCCACACCATAGCCTCACACTCATATGTTAAAGTTGGCACTAACACTCCTTCATGTAGCTAAGCCTTGCACAGCTGCAACACTCAAGCCTCTATTTCTTATCAAGGCCTTCATAGCACCAGCTGCTCTCCTTCATTGTGTCACTCTGCTTTCCACTTCTTTTGCACCCGGACTTTTCTATCACTGTACTCAGATATTTGAAGTCTCTCACCAGTTCCAGTCCATTCACTGTAACATCACAGTGGGAGTCATCTTCTCTCTCAGTAACCATCACTTTACTTTTTTCTACATTTACTCTCAAGGCACAATGCTCACAGACATCTATAAAGCTCTGCTTTAGTATGCCAGTCTCTTGTCCATTATTTTCAGGTAGGAAATTATAGAGGCATAAAGCTTTTAGACCAGATAATTAATGTAATGGAGGGAGTTCTAAGAGGGATGATTAAAGAAAGAGTGAATATTGATGAGATGCAGTTTGGGTTTATGCCAGGCAAAGGGACCACTGATCCCATATTCATTGTTCGACAGCTTCATGAAAAATATACAGTATAGGAAATAAAAGGGAACTGTGCTTTGTTTTTGTTGATTCAGAGAAGGCCTTTGACTGAGTCGGTGGTAAAATGGGCAATGAGAAAGCTTGAAATCGAGGAATGGCTGGTTAGGGTGGTTATAGCCATGTAGTGGTAAGTGGGGGTGCTCACCATCCACTTACTCAATGTAGTGGTGCTCTTGGGTTGCTGCCCTATCCTTTCGTCCTTCCTTCTTCCATACTTCCTCTTATGTCTTTCTTTTCTTCTTGCTTTTCTCTTCTTTCTGTCTATGGGTGACTCTACAATGAGTCACAAGCCAAATGGTTTCCTGTACACCAAGAAACCATTTACTCTGCTGGGTGGTAACCATATAACCAAGTTATGGCACCTGGTGGTTTAGTGGGCAATTTAGGCACTGCAGTCGGATTGAGCCGGTTTAGGTTTATATCCATGGGGTGGTTAACTGCTCACATAATGCCCCTCAGGGATGAGTGAGGCTGGTCACTCTCATCTTAATTGTCAGGACCAGCATGCCTAGCCTCGGGCTTCTGTGCTCCTCATGGGGCAACACAGGATTTGATGCTGCTGCTGCTGATGATGATGATATGGGTGCTTGCACCCACATAAGGGTGAATGGAGATTTGAGTGATGATTTTTCCATGTATGTTGGCATGCACCGTGGGTCAGTTTTGAGCACCTTGTTGTTTATCATGTTACTTGGAGCCCTCTCACCTGACTGCAGAAATGGACACCCATAGGAGATGTATGCTGATGATTTAGTGTTGATTGCAGAGAATGAAAGGGAGGCAAAGAAAAGATTTAGGAAGTTGAGAGATGGTGTGTGGCACAAGGGCTTAAGAGTAAATGCAGAGAAAACAAAAGTGATGGTATCTAGGGCTGGTGGCAGTACTGTCTAAGAGGAGGTACAGTAGATTGACCATGTGTGATTTGCCACAAGGGCATGGAAAGTAATTCCGTCTTGTGCAGAGTCTGTGATGAGTGGATGCATAACAGATGTAGTGGTATTAGAGGTAGACTGTGAGATAATGCTGATTTCATGTGTGTGGTATGTTGGTAAGAGGAGATGGAGATTGTCAGGTATGAAAGGATTGAACTTGCTGGTAAGTCTCTTGAGTGTATGGAAGAGTCTTGTTATTTGGAGACATGTTATGTGCTGGAGTTGGGGCTGGAGACCTGGGACAAGGCCATTGAGTGTGACTTCAGGGATAAGGGACTGAACAGGGAAGTGGCCTGAGATTGAGCAGCATGGAGAGCCGCCATCAGGTGACCAAGGCCAATGCTTGCAAGCCTGTTAGAGCCTTCAGAAACAAACGAATGAGTGCTGCATCATCAGCATACGTCAAATTTGATATATTGCAACCATCACCATTCATTACCAAGTACCATCCCTCTCTCCATTACTTGTGTTTTTACTTCGTTCATCACCCCATCCATATACATTGAGTATATTGAACAACCATGGGGACATCACACAACCTTGTCGCACGCTGACATTGATTGTGAACCATTCACATAGATACCCACATACCCTTACACATGCCCCACTACCATCATAAAAACTTAATGGCACCTAGCAGTTTACCATCTACACTGTACATACACAAAACCTTCCCCAATCCTTCTCTGTCTACTTTATCGTATTCTTTTTCCAGATCCATGAATTCGATAAACACCTTAGAGTCCTTCTCACAAACCTACTCCATTATCTGTCTCACTACACATGCAAGCATGTTGGAGCCTTTAAAAACGAAACGAAACAAAACTGCAAATATTTGATCCACACGCCCTCTGCCACTCCTAAAGCCACCCTGTTCGTCACTCACTAGGCCTTCTGATATCTCTCTTACTTTCTGTATAATAATTCTTCTATATACCTTCCCTACACCACTTAGTAGACTTATGCCATGATAATTCTTGTACTCACTTCGCTCACCTTTATTTTTGTACAGGGGTACAATCACAGCCATTTTCCACTCTACTGGCACAGTTTCACTCATCCGTGCCTTCTCACATATCTCCAACAAGCACTTCATTCTATTCTCTCCACAGCACTTAATCATCTCTGCATGCAGCTGATCAACACCAGCTGTTTTCCCACTTTCAGGCGTTTCACAGTGTTCTTCACTTCTGTGAGTGTCATGTTTCCTGGCACTGCATTCCATTTTTGCAAAACCCCCAAACTAGTCATATTTACAGCTGCTCTGCTCTCTCCATTCCCATTCATCAGACTTTCAAAATATTCTTTTCATGTCATCCTTAGTCCTTACTACCATGGGTTAATAATCTGCCACTTACATCCTTCTCATTTTCACATTTCTTTCCACTGTCACATTTACATTTCGACACCTCTTTCCAGAATAACTTATTTTTTTCAGAGTAATTTGCATTCATTGTTCAGCATTTATTGTTGAATCAAAGATGCACATATACAGTAGCTTACATGTGAAGGTTTATTGTTCGAGCGAGCAAGTGAGAACACCAAATTTAGTCGCAGTTTGGAACCCCTGACATATGTACCCGAGCGAATGATTAATCACATCAGCAGGAAATGGGGTCAGGGGTCAGGAGGAAAACTCTGTTGTACAGTAGCGAACATTTTTAGATATTTCAGCCAATTTTGAAGGTACAAGAAAGATTGACGCCAGTTTGGAAATCGCGTAAAACTCCTCAATTATTTTCATTTCATAGACAACCCGTAATTCCCAATAGTTTTTCCGTAAATCAAGGAAACGATTTTTTATAAGGAAGATTAACGTAACAGCCAGCTGAGCAAGAAGTAATGGTCTCAGGTTGCATGAGTAGCACAGCAGTATTTTCCGACGACTGCTGAGAGCAACCAGGTTTTGCCTTTTCAAAACAAATAATACCTTCTGTTTGGCCCTAGACCTAAAATTAATACAAGAGGAGTATTGGTTTTAGGAAGCATGAGGGAATAATTTTGATGTAATCTAATAAGTTCTTTTTTGTATTTTCAGGTCAGGAAATCAGAGGAAGATGATGAGCCACTTTAAACAATATTCAGCACTACCTGACTTGCTTACTCGCTTGCCCAAACATGTTCCACACTTCAATGTGGACGTCTGTTACATGTTTAGATGACCTATATTTTGTACAGTGAATATCCTAAGATTTTGTACAGCACCTGTACTTCAAGATTGTCGGTGATGTGTCTCCAGAGTTTGAGATAAAAATTAACAAACTATAAAACTTCTGTAAATTGTTGATGTTGTGCAGTTGGGGATTGGGATAAATATTAACAACCTATTCTCCCCTCCTCCCCCGCCAGGTCTAGGTTGCCTGAGTGAACGCAGCGCAAGCTCCCTTTCCAGTGCCAGCCCAGGCCGGCTTCTTATCTCAGAATCCCCAAGGGCCCCTGATTCCTCCCCGTCCCCACACATCTTGACCCCCTGCCCTTCTAGGGACAACAACCCCTCCACATCTCCCTCCTCAGACTTTCAGCATTCCTTAGACCCTCTGCCTTCTGTAACCTCACAGTTTGACAAGTCCTCTCAGTTAGTCACACCTCCCAACACAGCTGTATTGGTAAAAGCTCAGAGTGACCCTAGTCTTCTCAGAATACACAGCACTCCTCTTAATAACAGCGGGCACAGCATCCAGTCATGTGTAGATGGCTCAGATTCAGGCAACAGTCTCACAACAGCTGATCCTAAAAACTCACAAGGGATAACCCAAAGTTACGTCATTGAGTCTGAAACTTCACAGGAGCTTGATGAGGAGTTTGGACTTGGGAGGTAGGTTAATTCTATTTATAAGCAGTGTAAGCCAATTGAACTGGAATAAAATTCCTGGAATCATTCACAGAGAGATTCATTGCCGTTTAGTTGAGACTGTAATTCGTCAACCTTAACATGGTGTAGATATTGCCTTTTGGTGACGTATTATTCCATAGCGCTGTGGCAGAATAAGGCAGTACTGTGGCTCCACATCCTTTCCATAGCACTTCTTTGTGACTAGCATCATGTTCAATTGTTTATCTTTTATCACAGCTCTACATTCAAGATGGAGTGCTGGCAGTTTTAGACCAGATTAAAGTGGAGAAAATTGGTCATCCCATCATCCACTCACTTGATGTAGTGCTGCCTACTTCTTCCTTAGCCTTTATCATTCTTTTGCTGTGCCTGCCCTCCTCTCTTCCTATTTCTCCCATCATTCCTGTCACTTCTTATTGCTTTTCTTTCCTTTACAGGTGGCTTTACATTGAGTGACAAGCCAAATGGTTTCCTGTAAGCCAAGAAACCATTTACAATGCTGGGTGGTAACCATATAACCAAACCATTTTTGCTCCCTACGTGTCAACAAGTGGGTTGGTGGAGGGTTAGTGCCCCTCCCCGTAAAACAAATAACTCAAAGTCAAATGGCCACCCTTTACGGGATTGTGGCGTCTGGCAATAGATAGATAGATAGAAATTGGCCATTACAGTATGTCTGGTTTTCCACAGATTTAACTGTCTGTCTCTCTAAGCATGCAATATTCAGTATTACCCTTTACTAAATCATCTAAAACTTAAGTAAATAAAATAAAAAGAAGACATGCCATTTAATAGAGACTAACTGTACTAATCGTCCATTCTCACAGGAAGCAAAGAAAAGTGCGACACATGGCAGCAGAACTTCACAGTGGTGGCAGCCTGGAAATAGCACACAGTCCCAGCAAACCATTAGCAATTATGACCAACCACCCACTTGATGTGAGTTTAGCATGGTTAGTGTGTTGTAACAGTATATAAACATTCATACATGCATCTGTACATTCCATAATTGTATGGAGAGGTATATTAAAGAGAAAGGTTTGAATTGCTGGGAAGACAGCTTGATGGCAGAGGATAGGGCAGTTTGTTTGTGATTACCCAGTCCAGGATTAAGATACACACATACACACATACTATACATATATATAGAGAGAGAGAGAGATATGGATAGATAGATAGATAGATAAATAGATAGATAGATAGATAGATATCATCATCATCATCCGGACCTCCTTTTCCACCCAAAGGTAGGGTGAGGAGTAGCAATGTCCAGACAGCACAGACTTGCCCAATCCAAATAGGCCACACTTCCATTCACTCACCATTCAAGCCCCCGGAATCCTGGCTCTACTGGATATGCCAAAACATTCACCACATTCTGCAGCTTCACTTAATGTATCCGATTGAGTCAATCCGGATGCTGCCATGCTCACAAGGGGTGCCAAAATCCCTGATCATGCACTTCTCCTCTCAAAATTCATCCAGCCAGCTCGATCTCTTGTCAGTTCCTTAGCCTCGCTGACTTCCAAACCTCTCTTCCTTACACACTCATCCACCATATCTCCACCTTCTCCTTGGCCCACCTTGCCTCTTCCCTCCTTCAAATTCGCTCAGGTATACCTTTTTCGCCACTCTATTGTTATCCATTCTTTCCATGTGACCTTACCATCTCAGGACACTCTCTTCGATTCTGATGTCCACAGACTTCCTCACTCCACACCTTTCACAAATCACATTTCGTATCCTATCCACCTTCTGTACTCCACATACATTCCTCAGCAGTCCCATCTCCACTGCTCTTACTCTTGACTTTTCATTTTCATGCCACACAGTAGTCTCACACCCATATGTTAGAGCTGGCACAAACACTCCCTTATGTAAGCCTCGTGCAACTGCAAGACTCAAGCCTCTGTTTCTTATCAAGGCCTTCATTGCACCAGCTACTTTTCTTCCATGTGTCACTGTACTTTCAACTTCTTTTGCACATTTTTCTCTTTTCTATCACTGTACCCAAGTATTTGAACTCTCTCACCAGTTCCAGTCTCTCTCCATTCACTGTGACATCACACTAGGAGTCACCTTCTCTCTCATTAACCATCACTTTACTCTTCTCTACATTTACTGTCAAGGCACGACGCTCACAGACATTAGCAAAACTCTGCACTAGCCTACCAAGTTCTTTTCCGGTACATGCAAGCAGTACTGCATCATCAGCATACAACAAATTTGAGATATTCCATCCATCACCAAGCATTACCAACGCCATCCCTCTCTCCATTACTCGTGTTTTTACTTCTCTCATCACCGCATCCATATATATATTGAACAGCCATGGGGGCATCACACAACCTTGTTGCACGCCCACACTGATTGTGAACCACTCTCTTAGATGCCCATTAATCCTTACACATGCTTCGCAACCATCATGAAAACTCTTGACAGCACCTAACAGCTTACCATCTACACCATACATGCGCAAAACTTTCCACATCCCTCTCTGTCTACTTTGTCGTATCCTTTTTCCAGATCCATGAATGCAATAAACACCTTATGGTCCTTCTCACAAGCCTTCTCTGCTACCTGTCTCACTGCAAATACTTGATCCATACATCCTCTGCCACTGGTAAAGCCACCCTGTTCATCACTCACTAGGACTTCTGATCTCTCTCTTACTTTCTCTATAATAATTCTTCCATATACCTTCCCCACCACACTCAGTAAACTTATGCCACGATAATTCTTGCACTCACTTCGCCCACATTTTTAGGCCCCAAATTAGTGAATTGCATGGCTATAATGGGGGTCCAATTAAAAAAGAAACCTCAGGAATCTGATGGTAGAGTATCTTGGGAAGCTTACTGTGCACAGTTTGAGTTTTTGTACAGGAGTACAATCATAGTCTTTTTCCACTCTGCAGGCACAGTTTCACTCATCCATTCCTTCTTACATATCTCCAACAAGCACTTCATTCCACTCTCTCCATTACACTTAAGCATCTCTGCATACACTCATCAACCCCAGCTGCTTTCCCATTTTTCAGCCGTTTCACAGCACTCTTCACCTATGCGAGTGTCACGTCTCCTGGTACTGCATTCCTTCTCTGCACACCCCCAAAACCAATCATGTTTACAGCCGCTCTGCTGCTTCTATTCCCATTCATCAGGCTTTCAAAATATTCTTTCCATCTGGTCCTTACTTTTTCTCCATGGGTTACTAACCTACTACCTGCATCCTTCACACCATCACATTTCTTCCTGCTTTCACTTTTACATTTCCGCACCTCTTTCCAGAATTTCTTCCTATTTTCATTGTAGTTCGCATTCATTTTTCTTCCCAGATCATCATTTACCTCCTTCTTTTTCCTCTTCACTAGTATCTTTACGTGCTTCTTACTCTCAATATACTCAGTTCTTATTTCAACTGAACCCCTCTCCTGTAACCACTTTAGCTACTTCTTCCTCTTTTCTTCCACTGGTCTCTCAACCTCCTCATCCCACCATGCTGTACCCTTCTTTTTTGTTGATACTTTTGCCATGCCACACACCACTTTAGCATTCCTGACTAAGCAATCCCTATATGCATTCCACAGGCTGTTCAGATTCATTTCATTCCAGTTCACTGATTCTAACTCATCCTCTTCTTTGGTCCTGTAATCATCTCATCTGCCACTTCTTTGATCCTTAGCTTCTCAACTTTCAGTCTTTCTCCCTGACTGCTCCTCTCTCTCTTGATCCACCTCACTCCTCTCAGCTTGATCTTGCATACCACGATCATATGATCTGACAGACCTCCATATCGTCCTCTCAGAGCCCTCATATCAGCAACCATTCCCATCATCAACCTCTGTACGAGCACGTAATCAATCAGGCTTCTTTCCACACAATCCCCATTTCCTCTGTGCCATGTATATTTATGTGCATATTTGTGTTTGAAATAAGAATTACAAGTGCACAACCTCCTCTCCTGACACATATCCTTTAGTCTCTTCCCATTATCATTTTCTCCTGGTACTCCATAACAACCCATTATGTCATCCTCAGGACCAGTGCCTAGTCTTCCGTTCATATCGCCCATCACGATCACTTTATAGTTCCTGGGCATTTATTTCTCCCAGCACTTCACCTAGTTCATCCTAAAACCCATGTATACAGTATATATATATATATATATATATCTATCTATCTATCTATTGCCAGACGCCTCAATCCCGTTTGGGGTGGCCACAAACAAATCGCCTCCAAGTCGCCCTGTCCCCCGCCATTTCACTCCCCTGCTCCCAACTCACACCCCCCTCTCTCATATACCTTTCCACCCCGTCCCTCCATCTCATCCTCAGCCTCCCCCTCCCTCTTTCCCCCTCCACCTCACTCACATACACTCTCTTCGTCAGTCTTTCACCCTCCATCTCCACATGGCCAAACCACCTCAGTGTGTTCCTCATAATGCTTCCTATCACATCCACATCAACACCACAACGCTCCTTTATATCCTCATTCGTCAGCCTGTCTCTCCATGTGACTCCACAGGCTCCTCTTAAATAACTCATTTCCACTGCTCTCACTCTTGACTTGTGTCCTTCCAACAACGTCCAAGCTTCGCTTCCGTACGTTAGAGTTGGTATCACAATACTCTCATGTAGTAACTTTTTCACTTCCATGCTCACTTCCCTGTTTCTTATCACTGCTTTCAAAGAACCAGCAACCTTTCTTCCCTGCTGTACCCTTTCAAGCACTTAACCCTCCAAACCTCCATCCTTACTCATCACACTACCCAAGTACTTAAATGTACTCACATTTTCCAATTCCTCACCATCCAACCTCGCTGTACATTCACTGACTTCACCTCTCTCAAAGACCGTCACTTTACTCTTCCCTACATATATATATATATATATATATATATAAATACAGTACAATCCCAGCAATCTGGTATCCAGACAATCAGGATTCTCAGAACATCGGGAAAATTCAGGGGCAGGTCGCGCCAATTTGCACGGACTGCCAAACTGCCATTTTGTCACGTGTCACACGAGGCTGGGTGAAGTCAGACAAAGCGACGTTAAGGCATTTCCGGCTAATGTAAATCCTTAGTATATACTCTTAACCAGCCCTCCTCTCCCCCTCTTTCCCCTACTTTAATCCAGTCATCCTCCATACCCTCCACAAATTAACAGTCTGCTTTTTACCACCAGACAGTAAGCAGGCTGTCTTGGTGTTGTGTTGCTCTGATAGACGGTAATTTCTACACTCAAAATGCCTAAAGAGCAAACTAAACGTAAGCATGTTGTGCTTACCTTGAATCAGAAGCTGGACAAATGCAATAGACTTGAAAAAGGCGAACATTACAAAACACCGATGACTGAATATAATGTAGGAAATTCAACCATTTGTGATATGAAGGCCTAAGCATCCAAGCTCAATGAATTTTTCATGAAAAGCGAGACAAGTAAGTCCATTGACAGAAGGCACGCTTTTCATCATACGAGTGGTTTTGCTTAGAAAAATCTAAGGGAGCACATATTTCTCGTCCTCTTATACAAGAAAAAGCCAGAGTTTCACAGTAAAATGAATATAGAAGTCGAATGTGGTTTCAGTATTGGATGGTTAAATAATTTCAAAGACAGGCATGGAATTCGTAAACCAGACATCTTGGAAGAGAGCAAATCAGCAAACAGCAAACGCCGGTGCATTTTTCTTCCTGACAGACCGACTCTAACTTGTACCACATAATTTAACCCCTCCATGGCCGCTGGCATCGAATGACTTTTAGCCGATAAATGGCCGCAGGCATTGTTTGAGCGTGGCCTATAAAAAACTGCAAAAATTTTTGGGAAGTGTACAAACGTTCTGAACGTCTTCACACTGACCTACACTACACTCCCATACACCTCATCAAGCAGTTCAGAGCCTGCTGCTGTGATGAGTGGATTTTCGATTTTTTTGCTCCTGGCCATGCCTAAACAAGCACAACTACACACACTATCTCAACCCAGGCAGAACATATCATCTTTGTCCTCTCTTGCAAAACACACACAACCACCTGTTTACGATTATGAAGTAATACAGGCACATACAAAAAAGACATGTTAATTAGTGAAAAATTATTTTTGTCTTGGTATCTTTACCCATTTGCTCAGGTTTGTTGTAATGGTTTGGATCATTTGATGCAGTGCAACTTGTAGTAAACTGTGAAAACCTTCGGAAAGTGAACAAAAATCTGGGACATGAGACTGACCTTGACTTCACCCGCTCACATATCATCTGTCAGTTCACCACCTGCTGTCGTGACGAGTGGATGTACGATTTTTTTTCGCTCGTTGCCATGCCTAATAAAAACATAGTTAAACCCATTATCTCGACCCAGACAGAAAATACAATCTTTTTCCTCCCCTTGCAAAACACACACAACCACCTTGTTTACGAGACAGCAATACATACAGTATATATATATATATTAGTAGTGACATTCATTCTTTTATGGTACTGGGCATCACATAGTTTCCCATCTCACATCAGTGTGGGGTTGTGAGTATGGGTATGATATTGAGTTGTATACATCAGCTTGTCCAGGTGAGAACTACTTACTGATTAATAATCCTGCCATTTTCGGCATTCATTCTTTGCATACTTCTGACCCACGAGCCCATCTGGTCTGTGAGGGAAAGAGTTACAGCAAACTTGAAATTTGGGCATAAATTATATGCTGGTACATCATCTTTTACACTGGAGAACCATTGAATGATTTACTAATCCTGTTACAACACTCATTCTTACATGCTTCAGAACCAGAGATCCAACCTATGTACAAGTGAAGAGAGTACAATCAAATCCAACTTGTCTGTGACTGAGGAGAGTATGGGAAGCCTGAGTTCCATGCCCCCCACACCAGGGAAGCATCTGTTTGTTCCACCTGCCCCAGTCCCCACCACCGCCATACCGTCGTCTGCCTTGTCCAGCCCCTCGCTACCTTTGAAAAAACGCAAGAAGATCATGTACATTCCAGAGCCAGTATGTTGCAATTTTTTGTGTGTGTGTGTTTAACTGTAAGTACCTTTGTAGCTAAACTAGTAGATTTGTTAAGGTAATAATGAAAGTTAATACATTTTAATTGTGGCACTTCAGTCATGGTTTGGCATATGACAAAGAATAATAGCATATATTGACAAATGAAAACAGACTTTGAATGAAATGTGGCTTATTGTATACAGTAGTATGATGATTTAAATGTCTGTCATATTTGTTTCTGTGTGGTGGCACCATCATCCTATCACCTGTTGTAGAGCTGCCTACTTCTTCCTTCACCTTTATCATTCATTTTCTGTGTCTGCTGTCATCTCTTCCTGTTTCTCCCATCCTTCGTGTCAGTTTTATACTCATTTCCACTTCAGTGACTACAATGAGTGACAAGTCTAATGGTTTCCTGTAGCCCAGGAAACCATTTACAATGCTGGATGATAACCACTTAACCAGATAATGGGGAAATGTGGAGCCTGCTTTGGTGCCATTGCTAACTGGGTGGAGAGACGCAAATGCAGTATCCATCCGTAACCAAACCTTCACGCTCTTCCTCACAAGGTGTTGTTTGCCACAAGGGAACATTAGTTCACTGAAAAAGATGGCCTTAAAGTGATAGTTGCTTACCTGCAGTTGATAGGTCTGCTTGACTGAACAGATCGAGTTTAGTCAACAAAAACAACTGCAAATTGTTTCTGTATTATCTTGTTTAAATTGTTTTTATGTGTGTTTCAGGTAAGAATGATGCAGGTGTCACAAAAGAAGGTACAGAAGCTAACCAAGAAGCTTGATATACAAAAATTTCTTGATAAGGTTCATGACAATGACCACAGCTGAAAATGGATGCTCATGCTGTGCAGCAGATCAGAACATCGGTGTTGCAAGATGCTTTTCTAAAGGCACAGCTAAACCTTCTGATACTAATCCCAAAGAGATAAGAACATTTTATATCATGATAGCCAGTATGTTTTGGACATGTGGAAAAGATGAGGATGAGTGTTGTGTGAAGAGGGATACATACTTGAGAAAGGCTGTCTTGAAGAGACTAACTGGCCATCCTTGAGAAATGTGAGAAGAGGTGCTGAAGAATGATCTTTGGACTCAGTGTTGTACTTTTGTAATAGCAAAGGATTTTTTGGCATAGAGCTTCCATTTTGTACTTGCAAGCACAGAAAAGTTTTTAAGATGTTGGTACAATAGCAGTGATGACAGTTATTATTGATTTTGCCTCCTGTTTAACAAGGATATTCCTATGAGGATTGGGAAAAAATGTACTTATATAACAATCAGGGGTACCCACCAACCACTCAGTGCTGGGATAGTAAATATTTTTAATGATGGATGGATGGGTGATGAATATGTTTATACCACTATTTTCATCATTGTCTTCATCCCATTCCTTTATCCCATGCAGACTCTACTGCATAAGACAATTGTACAGTAAAATTTTTATGATTTAAATACTGTAACAGTGGATCTGTATACAGATATGTACTGTATTCTTTCTATGCATAAGATTATGGTTGTATTTTCATCAAGGAGGCTTTTTAGCACCTCTTCCATAATGATTTCTGTTATTTGTCCATCCATTATCCAATCCTACGTTGCCCCATGAGGAGCGTAGGAGCCCTGGGCTAGGCAAGTTGGTCCTGACATTTAAGATGAGAGTGACCAACCTCACCCATCCAGGTGGCATTACGTGAGCAATAAACTCCAACCACCCCTTGGATGTAAACCTTCACTGTCTCAATCCAATTGGATCACCATAATTACTCACTGTTACTTGTCACACCTTTATATTCTCGTATGTGTTATTTATGTCATTTTCATATCAACATTGACTGCATAAATGACATAAAAGACCATATTAGCATACCACATACATTTACAAACTGTTAGGAATGGGAGCTCTAGAGCTTCCTAAACCAACAAGAATAGAGGGGTGTGTATGTAGTATAGCTAGTAGGCCTTCGATTCACAAACAAACTAATGATCCATTCCCTCTTGTAACCCTTGTTTCAAATGACAAGAAAAACAGGAGACATGGGATTTTCTGCACTCTCATTCCCTTTCGTAACTAAGATGTGTTTTTTTCAGAAAGAACAAGGCATAGAAAGATTATACACTCCTGTCCTTCCTACATAAACAAATTTTAATTTACAAGAGGAATTTGATCACAGAATGTTTGATGAACCCCTGGTATATAGTTGCCTTTAAAGTTATAGATCTTCTACATCTCTCCTCCATGGTCTTTGAAAATCAGTATGGTGAAACTACTACAAATGGCACTGATCTGTGGCCAAATGAAATGAATGGATCTTGGATTTTGCTTTCTTGTTGTTTAGTTTTTAGTTTTTTCGTGGAAGGAACAATCTTTTAAGCTTCTAGCCTTTGGTTCCTTCTTCTTTGCATTAGAGAGAGAGAGAGAGAGTCATCAGTGTCAGCTGCAGTGGATTCACCACACTGATTTTTCAAGTCCTTGGAGAGAAAAGCAAGAGAGGCGATGGGAGTTTTGATGCAGCTTGCACTTTAATATACCCTTTTTACAACTTTTCATTCTTTCCTCTTCCTTCTGCCTTTGGGTGACTCTACACTGAGTGACAAGCCAAATGGTTTCCTGCACACCAGGAAACCATTTACAATGGTGGGTGGTAACCATCATCATCATCATCATCATCCGGGCCTCCTTTCCCACCCAAAGGCAGGGTGAGGAGTAGCAATGTCCAGACAGCACAAACTTGCCCAATTAAAATAGGCCACACTTCCATTCACTCATCATTCAAGCCCCTGGAATCCTGGCTCCACCGGATACGCCAAAAACATTCACCACGTTCTCCAGCTTCACACAGCGTATCCGATTGAGTCAATTCGGATGCTGCCATGCACACAAGTGGTGCCAAAATCCCTGATCACGCACTTCTCCAAACAAAATTCATCCAGCCAGCTCGATCTCATGTCAGTTCCCGAGCCTCACCGACTTCCAAACCTCTCTTCCTCACACACTCATCCACTATATCTCTCCGTCTCCTTGGCCTACCTCGCCTCCTCCTTCCTTCAAATTTGCTCAGGTATACCTTTTTTACCACTCTATTGTTATCCATTCTTTCCACATGACCATACCATCTCAGGACACTCTCTTCGATTCTGATGTCCACTGACTTCCTCACTCCACACCTTTCACAAATCACATTATTTCGTATTGTATCCACCCTCTGTACTTCACATATATTCCTCAGCAGTCCCATCTCCACTACTCTTGACTTTTCATTTTCATGCCACACAATAGTCTCACACCCATATGTTAGAGTTGGCACTAACACTCCCTCATGTATGCCTCATGCAGCTGCAAGACTCAAGCCTCTGTTTCTTATCAAGGCCTTCATTGCACCAGCCACTTTTCTTCCTTGTGTCACTCTACTTTCAACTTCTTTTGCACATTTTCCTCTCTTTTTTTTTTTATCACTGTACCCAAGTATTTAAACTCTCTCACCAATTCCAGTCTCTCTCCATTCACTGTGACATCACACTGGGAGTCACATTCTTTCTCAGTAACCATCACTTTACTCTTCTCAACATTTACTGTCAAGGCACAACGCTCACAGACATCAGCAAAACTCTGCACTAGCCTACCAAGTTCTTGTCCAGTACTTGCGAGCAGTACTGCATCATCAGCATACAACAAATTTGAGATATTCCATCCATCACCATTCATTACCAGCGTAATCCCTCTCTCCGTTACTCATGTTTTTACTTCTCTCATCACCGCATCCATATATATATTGAACAACCAAGGGGATATCACACAACCTTGTCGCACGCCCACATCGATCGTGAACCACTCACCTAGATGCCCATTAACCCTTACACGTGCTTCGCTACCATCATAAAAACTTTTGACAGCACCTAACAGCATACCATCTACACCATACATTCGCAGAACTTTCCACAATCCCTCTCTGTCTGCTTTGTCATATGCTTTTTCCAGATCCATGAATGCCATAAACACCTTATGGTCCTTCTCACAAGCCTTCTCTGCTACCTCTCTCACTGCAAATATCTGATCCACACATCCTCTGCCACTCGTAAAGCCACCCTGTTCATCACTCACTAGGACTTCTGATATCTCTCTTACTTTCTGTATAATAATTCTTCCACATACCTTCCCCACCACACTCAATAAACTTATGCCACGATAATTCTTGCACTCACTTCACTCAGCTTTATTTTTGTACAGGGGTGCAATCACAGCCTTTTTCCACACTGCAGGCACAGTTTCACTCATCCATGCCTTCTTATGTATCTCCAACAAGCACTTCATTCCACTCTCTTCACTACATTTAAGCATCTCTGCATACACCTCATCAACCCCAGCCGCTTTCCCATTTTTCAGCCATTTCACAGTGCCCTTCACCTGTGTGAGTGTCACGTCTCTTGGCACTGCATTCATTCTCTGCACACCCCCAGAACCAATCATGTTTACAGTTGCTCTACTCTCTCTATTCCCATTCATCAGGCTTTCAAAATATTCTTTCCATCTGGTCCTTACTTCATCTCCATAGGTTGGTAACCTACCACCTGCATCCTTCACACCATCACATTTCTTTCCGCTTTCATTTCTGCATTTCCGCACCTCTTTCCAGAATAACTTCCTATTTCCAGAGTAGTTCGCATATAACCTATGGCACCTGGTGGTTCAGTGGGTAATGAAGGCGCTTCAGTCGGATTGAGCCTGTGTAGGTTTACGTCCAAGGGGTGGTTGGGGTTTATTGCTCACATAATGTCACTCAGGAATGAGTGAGACTGATCACTTTCATCCTAAATGTCAGGACCAACTTGCCTAGCCCCAGGCTTCAACACTCCTCACTGGGCAACACAGGATGAGATGAAGATTGTGATGGTAAAGCGGATGCGCTTCTAATTACTGCATGTGTGAAATGGAATATAATTTGATGTGTCATACTGGAGGAGAGTAATTTATAAGAATAATTTTCCTTTATGATTTCTTATTTTAGTTGTAGATAAATTTTAATGGAATGCCAAAGATTTATTATGTAAGATTCATTTTTGTTCATTTATATTTGTACAGTACTACTAAACGAGTTTTTTCTGAATTGTAGGAATTCTACTTATTCTTTGGAGATTTTCTTTGTGGTTTATTGAAATAAGGTTTTGTGTTTACTTATTGATATTTCATGTAGTAGTGAAAAATTTTACATCTGAATAATTTGCCATCTGATGTTGCCAATCAGATGAAAGTTTAGCCATATGAATACTCTGTTCAGGTAGTTAAAAGTCATTATTATCTAGTGTTATTTCCTTAGAAAGGAGTTTCAATTGAAGAGATGAGCCAGAGACTTCCATATTATACAATAATTATTATTAGTGTTTGTCTTTGTGGTGGATGCGGGCACCCATCATCCACTCACTCAGTGTAGGAATGCCTTATGGTCTCTACACTGAGTCATAAGCCAAATGGTCTCCTGTACCTAGGAAACCATTTAATACGCTGGGTGATAACCATATAACCGGGGTCTTTTGGCCGGGTTAAGTGTCCCCCAGATTCCCTCATCTATCTGTCTATATCTACTGCCCGATGCCCTAATCCCGCAAAGGGTGGCTGCAGACAAAACGCCTCCAAGTCGCTCTGTCACCCACCATTTGACTACCCTCCCCCCAACTCACCCCCCCCTCCCTCATATACCTCTCAACTCCATCCCTCCACCTCATCGTCGGTCTACCCCTCCCTCTCCCTCCCTCCACCTCACCTACATACACCCTCTTAGTCAGTCTTTCATTCTCCATTCTCCCCACATGTCCAAACCACCTCAGTGTATTTCTCTTAATCTTCTCAACCACATCCACATCCACCCCACAACGTTCCTTGACTTCCTCATTCGTCAACCTGTCCCTCCATGTCACTCCACATGCTCCTTTCTAGTAACTCATTTCCACTGCTCTCACTCTTGACTTGTTCCCCTCTCGCAAGGTCCACACCTCGCTTCCACACGTCAGGGTAGGGATCACAATACTATCATACAGTGACTTCTTAACTTCCATACTCACCTCCCTATTTCTCATCACAGCTTTCAGTGAACCAACAATCTTCCTTCCCTGCTGTACCCTTTCACGCACTTCATCCTCCAAAGTTCCATCCTTACTCATCACACTACCCAAGTACTTGAATGCACTCACACTCTCCATATCCGCACCATCCAACCTCACTGTACATTCTGTGACTTCATTCCTCTCAAACATCATAACTTTACTTTTGTTTACATTAACTTTCAGCTTCCTCTTCCTACACACTGTCCCAAATTCATTCACCAAACATAGCAACTCCCATTCATCTTCACTCAACAATACTGTATCATCAGCAAACAACAACACTGGAATCTTCCAAATCTCACCCTCATTCATTAGAGCCATCCCCACATCCACTGCCCTACCCTGCACCTCCTTTACAACCCCATCCATGTATATATTAAACAGCCATGGAGACATCACACAACCCTGTTTCAGTTCCACATTAAGATCAAAGAACTCACTCAGCTCACCATCCACTCGCACTGTAGCCGTAGCTCCTTCGTACATACTCTTCACAGCATTCAACAATTTCCCCTCCACTCCATATATTCTTAATACCTTCCCCATACCTTGCCTATTTATTCTGTCATAAGCTTTCTCCAAGTCCATGAAGGCAGCATACACTTTCTTTCCCTTCTCTAGATACTTCTCCACTAAACATCTTAGAACAAATATCTGATCCACACATCCTTTTCCCTTCCTAAATCCCCCTTGTTCTTCTCCAACTAGCTCCTCTGTCATATGCCTAACCCTATCAATGAGTGTTCTACCATATATCTTACCAGTCATACTGAGAAGGCAAATACCCCTATGGTTACCACATACTTCTCTCTCCCCTTTTCCTTTATATAAAGGAACAATTATACCTGATTTCCAGTCCCCTGGAACCCTTCCCTCTTCCCAAGCCAATCTACACAACTTCCATATCCACTCCACAGCAATCTCACCCTCATACCACAGCATTTCACCACACACTCCATCAATTCTTGGGGCCTTTCCCAACTTGATCTTCTTCATTGCTTCCACTACTTCCATGCTACTGATCTCTTCCTTCCTCCTGTCATCTCTTCTTCTCCCAGCCATTCCCCAACCACTTATACTCGCACTGCTGTCGCTCTCTACATTCAACAAATGCTCAAAGTGATCTTTCCATCTCCTCAATTTCTCTCTCTTCACCACCAACAATTTATTATTCCTATCTTTCACTCCCTTACTATTTCCCCTTTCACACTGCCTTACTTTCTTTACCTCCTTCCAAAACAATTTCTTACTCTCCCTCCATTTCACACTCTGATTCCTCCCAAACTGTTCATCCACTTTCTTCTTACTCTCCTTCACCAGTCTCTTCACCTCCCTTCTCCTACTTACATACACCTCTCTCTTCTCTCTCTCATCTTCTCTCTCTCATCTTCTCCCCTACCTCTGCTCGCTAACCATTCACTATATGCCTTCTTCTTTTGTTCCACAGCTCGTTTCACCTCATCATTCCACCATGCTGTCCCTTGCACACCCTTGCATCTCCTCCTCACTCCACAAACCACCTCACACGCCGCGCCTATCTCTTCCGTAAATACTGTATCTTACATACGTCTTCCACCCCTTCCATCTGCTCTAGCTCATACCTTCCCAATCTTTCTTCCACTATGCTCTTATACTCTGCCATTTTCTCACTGTCTTGCAAATTCTCCACTCTTCTCACAGGAGCTGTTTCCTCCTGTCTTCCCCTTCGTCTCCTCAACCATTTTCTTTGCATCTTTACCTTGGCCATCACTAAGTGATGGTCCGAGACTCCATTCCCGCACCCTCTCCACACTCTTGCATCCAACACTTGTCTTCTCATTCCCTCATCTATCTATCTATCTATTGTCAGACACCACAATCCCGTAAGGGGTGGCCATTTGACTCTTGAGTTATTTGTTTTACGGGAAGGGGCACTAACCCTCCACCAACCCACTTGTTGACACTTAGGGAGCACGTGTGGTTTGGTTATATGGTTACCACCCAGCATTGTAAATGGTTTCTTGGCTTACAGGAAACCATTTGGCTTGTCACTTAATTTAATGCCACCAGTAAAGGAAAGAAAAGCTATAAGAAGTGACAGCAAAGATGGGAGAAATAGGAGGAGAGGAGGGCAGGCACAGAGAAAGAATGATCTATCTATTCTATCTATTGCCAGACGCCTCAATCCCGTTTGGGGTGGCCACAAACAAATCGCCTCCAAGTCACCCTGTCCCCCGCCATTTCACTGCCCTGCTCCCAACTCACACCCCCCTCTCTCATATACCTCTCCACCCCATCCCTCCATCTCATCCTCGGCCTCCCCTTCCCTCTTCCCCCCTCCACCTCACTGACATACACTCTCTTCGTCAGTCTTTCACCCTCCATCCTCTCCACATGGCCAAACCACCTCAGTGTGTTCCTCATAACGCTAATAAAACCACTTAATCATGGCAAATGTTTTGGAGAATGATGATGATGGTGGTTTGTCTTTGTTAATGTTTGATCCTAGTGATTTATTGTTTGTAACTTGTGTTGCCTGTTTATCTCTGGAACTGGGTGAAAAAGAAGTTTATTTTATTGTGCTTTCTTAGTTGGTCATAAGGGATTGGCTGTTGGAAACCAGGAACCCCTGTACCCTCCAAAATCTCATTCTAGAAAGGCTCCAGATGGCCTCAGATCGGGGTTCTGTGCTTGCCCAGGTCTCAGCAAAACAGGGCAGGCCTATATGGCTGTGTGGAATGTGAGAAGTATGAATGAAGAATGTCAAACATTAGTTGACCTCAAAATGTAGCTCAGTTTTTTGCACAGGTATAGCATGTGTGAAACTTTATTATTTTATTATTTCATTGAAAATTGTAGAATAGATTTTGTAACTCTTCATAACCATCATTTTTTACTGGAATCCTCATCGGCAGCAGTGTGTTTGGCAGTTTGTAGCAACATTGCTCAAAACGCACTTTCAGCATTGAGCGAGCAGACTTGGCTTCTTGACTAGAAATTGACACTTCTCAGAACAATCCAGATCAACCATATCAGTATCCAAGGTACGATGGCAGTCTTGCATGTCACCAGAAAACTTTACTTTTCTTTTTCATGGGTACTGCCATAGAGAACATGTGATTAACTGGGTAGATAGGTGTAATATGACGAAAGTGAATTTAGTGTTATTAGGGGTGTAATATATATGAGATACTCAGAAGTGAAGGCAGACAAGCTCCATATATAAAAATAACTTTCAGAGGTTCTTTTCTTATATTTTAACTTTGAAATTTCAATTTATGGCATATTGGCTGCTTATTTTCCTTTACTTATGAGTGCATCATATATATCGGTATGTATGTGTATATTCCAGCAGCTTGAATGATCTGGAAATGGTTATGTGGCGTGTTTCACTGGGCATGGTTTTGATAGCTCCCATTTTTGTGATTTCTTTTTCCTTGTTTCTAGATCTTACCTCACCCTATCTTCAGGTGGAAATAAGAGTCAGAAGGATGATAGTGATTAAGAGTGTGATATTTTTTATTAACTTAAACTGTAAATAAATGTAAATTGTGTTTTTTCAGTTAGAAAGTGAATGATGACTAATAATTTATTGGAACATGCAGTCGAGAGTGCATGTTTTCAGATTGCTGTATTATGTTAACTGAAGTTTTATTTCACAGGCTTCAAGCATGTATCTCAGTATATTCATTTGATTGTATGATGTAAATGGTACACTGTAGGTAGTTTCTTATGTACCTATTATACACAGCCACAGATTTTATTAATAATTCCATGTAAGGCCTCTGTGTTTGTATGAGAATTCTGTTCACATCATTTTTGGGATATATTGCTTTATTGTCCAGTAGCAAATAGAGAAAAAAAAAATGTTAATTCAGAGGCTGAAACTTGGAGATATCTATGATCAGGTGCTTCCCTGAAATTTGCACTTTTTAATTTTTGGGAGGAAGGTAGAGTCCCGGAGGATTGGAAGTCAGGTATAGTTATTCCCTCGTACAAAGGTAAAGGGGAAAAAGAAGTGTGTGGTAATCATAGGGGCATTGTCTTCTTAGTGTAATAGGAAAAATATACGGTAGGATACTTATTGACAGAGTTAGGGAAATAACAGAGGAATTAGTTGGTGAAGAACAGGGAGGTTTTAGGAAGGGAAGAGGTTGTGTAGATCAGATATTCATTCTTAGGTCTGTAGTGGAAAAGTTTGTAGAGAAGGGAAAGAAGTTGTATGCAGCCTTCATTGATTTGGAGAAAGCATATGACAGGGTGGATAGACAAGGATTGTGGAAAGTATTAAGAATATATGGAGTAAATGGGAAGTTGTTGAATGCCGTGAAGAGTATGTATGAGGGTGCTAAGGCTGCAGTGCATGTGGACAGGAAACTGAGTGACTTTTTCTGTTTGAAGGTTAGATTGAAACAGGGATGTGTCATGTCTCCATGGTTGTTCAATCTGTACATGGATGGGGTTATACAAGGTAGGGCAGTGGATGTTGGAGTGGCCTTAATGAGAGAGGGCGGTGTATGGAAACTCTCTGTATTGTTGTTGTCAGATGATACTGTGTTGTTAAGTGAAAACGATGAAGAGCTGCAAGGCTTGGTGGATGAGTTTGGGAGAGTGTGTAAGAAACAGAATCTAAAGGTGAATGTAGGGAAGAGTAAAGTTATGGTCTTCGAGAGACGAAGTCAGTGAATGTACAGTGAGGTTGGATGAGGAGGAAATGGAAAATGTGAATGCGTTTAAGTACTTGGGTAGTGTGATGAGTAAGGATGGAAGTTTAGAGGATTAAGTGCTTGAATGGGTACAACAGGGAAGAAGGGTTGCTGGTTTCTTGAAAGCAGTTATAAGAAACAGGGAAGTGAACATGGAAGTGTAAAAGTTACTGCATGACAGTATCATGATACCAGTTCTAATGTATGGAAGTTTAGCTTGGACCTTGTTGGAGGGACAGAAGTCAAGAGTGAGAGCAGTGGAAATGAGTTATTTGAGAGGAGCATGTGGAATAACATGGAGAAACCGACTGACAAATGAGGAAGTGAAGGAGCATTGTGGTGTGGATGTGGATGTGATAGGAAGTGTTGGGAGAAACACACTGAGGTGGTTGGCCGTGTGGAGAGGATGGAAAGTGAGAGACTGATGAGGAGAGTGTATGTGAATGTGGTGGGAGGGTGAAGAGGGAGGGGGAGGCCGAGGATGAGATGGAGGGATGGAGTGGAGAGATATATGAGAGGGGGTGTGAGCTGGGAGCAGGGCAGTGAAATGGCGGGGGACAGGGTGACAAGGAGGCGATTTGTTTGTGGCCACCCCTTACAGGATTAAGGCATCTGGCAATAGATAACTAGAATATTTTTTTCCCTGTACATCCTCTGGTAAATACTACAATACATATCATTTTTGGATTTCCTCTAAGCATTGCAGCATTTATCATCAAGCATTGAGATTAGTTTTTCAGTTAACAGTATAAAATACACTTAAGTAATCCGTTTTTTCTTTTGAGCTGGTGTACCTTGTATGTTCGTTGAAAAAACTCTTATGGAGGTGATGGATGGTAACTCATTGAGCACTTTTTTTTTTTTTTTTTTTTTTTTTTTTTTTTTTTAAATACTGTATAGGTGATTATTTCTGAATGGATTACTTACTTGATATGTTGCATAAAATTCAATCTTCATGCCATACTGGATAAATTACTGGCTATGTGTAACTGAATATTTATTGAAGAATATTTTCATGTGTTTCATCCACAGTTTCACAGTGTAAAGATGGAAAGTTATAAAGGTAGCTTTTTGATTGAGTGTACATACCAGCTATCAGTGTTTTGCCCAGGTCATCCTCTTATTGCTACCTGTTTCATACATGTTGTTACCTGTGATTTAGTATGAATGTACTCATTTGTACTGTACAGAATTGTATATTGTAAATGAAATAAATATTTTCTTATGATGAATGGAAATTTCACATCATCATCATCATCATCATCATCATCATCATCCAGACCTCCTTTCCCACTCTAAGGCAGGGTGAGGAGTGGCAACATCCAGGCAGCCCAGGTTTGCCCAGTCCAATGGGCCACACTTCCATTCACTGATCATTCAAGTCCCTGGAATCCTGGCTGTGTATGATACACCAAAAACATTTACCACATTCTGTAGCTTCCCATAAACCTATCCGGTAGAGTCAGTTTCACAATGTCAAGAATTAACTTTTAAACCATCCATCCATCCTCCAATCCTATGTTGCCTCATGAGATGCATAGGAGCCTGGGGCTAGGCAAGTTGGTCCTGACATTTAAGATGAGAGTGACCAACCTCACTCATCCCTGAGTGGCATTACATGAGCAATAAACCCCAACCACCCCTTGGATATAAACTAACACAGCCTCAAACCAATTGGGGAGCCTTAATTACCCACTAAGCCACCAGGCACTATAATTTGGTTATGTGGTTACCCCCTGGGGGTAGGGGGGTTTTCAAGAATACTCCCCCAGTATCCCTGCTTGTCGTAAAAGGCGACTAAAAGGGTTGGCGGAGGGTTAGTGCCCCTCCCCGGAAAACAACTAACTAAAAAAACAAACAAGAAGCCTCGGACAAGGACTGACCAAACGATGACGACCCAGGACCGGACAAAGGACTTGGTAATGAGTACATGGAATGTAAGAGGAGCGAATGATGAGGTGAAAGAGAGAGAGATTGTCCAGGTGCTTGAGGGTGCGAAAGTGGATGTATGTGGAATAACTGAAACAAAATGGAGAGGAGAAAGTGTGAGAGAATGGGAGTATGGATGGGGTATATGTGCAGGAGTAGATGAGAATGAGAGGGCAAAGGAAGGAGTGTGTAAAGTTGTGAGTAAAAGATGGAAGAAGAGCATAAGACAGTATGGATCAGTCGGGTCAAGGATTGTGTGGGTAAAGTTGAAAGTTGGAATACAAATGTGGGCGATTGTGTGTGTATATGTGCCAACGCAAGATCGTGCTAGAAGAGTGAGAGAAGAGTTCTGGACAAATGTGGAAGTGTGCATGGAAAAGTTTGGAAGGAATGAGAGAGTGTTTTTGATTGGTGATATGAATGGTAAAGTTGGTAATGTGAAGGTGGATGGAATAGTTGGTGAGTGGGGTGTGCCTGCTGAGACAGATGAGAATGGGAGTGCGTTAGTGGACATTTGTGCTGGGAGGGGGTTGGTGATAGCCAATACCCTCTTCAGGCATAAAATGATCCACAGGTATACATGGCGAGTGATGAGAAGGGTGGGTGGTGAACTGAATGAAAGGAAGGCAATGATTGATTATGTGTGTGTGGATGAAAGGATGCGAAGATGTGTAAAGGATGCAAGAGTGTATAGAGGTTGGGGGAGTGGACTTTCTGACCACTACTTGGTGGTGGCCAGAATTAGGATCCAAGTAAGATGGAAGAATAGAAGAAGGGAAAGACGAGAGGAAGGAGTAGTTGCAAGGACAGTGGAAAGGTTACAAGAGGATGAGAAAAAGGCAGAGTATAAGAGAGAAGTGGAGGAACGATTGGGCAAATATGAATTGGAGCAGATGGGAGACGTGGAAGGGGTGTGTAAGATATTTACAGAAGAAATATGTGCAGCATGTGATGTGGTGTGTGGAAGGAAGAGAAGATGGAGGGGGGTGCAAGGAACAGCGTGGTGGACTGAAGAGGTGAAACAGACAGTGGCACAAAAGAAGAAAGCATACAATGAATGGATGAGAAATAGGGGCGTGGAAGAAGTTGAGAGGCGGAAGAGAGAGTTATATGTGGAAAGGAAGAGAGAGGTGAAAAGATTAGTAAGAGAGAGTAAGAAGAGAGTGGATGAGGAATTTGGAAGGAATTTGAGTGTAAAGTGGAGGGACTGTAAGAAAATGTTCTGGAGAGAAGTGAAAAGAGTAAGACAGGGTGGAAGTGAAGTTAGCAGGGGAGTGAAAGATAAAATGGTAGATTACTAGTGGAGAAGGGAGAAAAGTGAGCAGATGGAGAGAACACTTTAAGGAATTGTTGAACGTAGAGGATGGAAGTAATGCGAGTATAAGTGGCTGGGGAATGGCTGGGAGAAGGAGGGAGGTGAGAAGACAGGAAGAAATCAGTAGGATAGAAGTTGTGGAAACAATGAAGAATGTTAAATCGGGGAAAGCCCCAGGAATTGATGGAGTGTGTGGCGAAATGCTGAAGCATGGGGGAGAGATAGTAGTAGAATGGATATGGAAGATGTGCAGATTGGCCTGGAAGGAAGGTAGAGTCCCGGAGGATTGGAAGTCAGGTATAATTATTCCCTTGTACAAAGGAAAGGGGGAAAAAGAAGTGTGTGGTAATCATAGGGGCATTTGTCTTCTTAGTATAATAGGAAAAGTGTATGGTAGGATACTTATAGACAGAGTTAGAGAAAGAACAGAGAAATTAGTTGGAGAAGAACAGGGAGGCTTTAGGAAGGGAAGAGGTTGTGTAGATCAGATATTCATTCTTAGATCTTTAGTGGAAAAGTTTCTAGAGAAGGGAAAGAAGTTGTATGCGGCTTTCATGGATTTGGAGAAGGCATATGACAGGGTGGATAGACAAGGATTGTGGAAAGTGTTAAGAATATATGGAGTAGATGGGAAGTTGTTGAATGCTGTGAAGAGTATGTACGATGGTGCGAAGGCTGCAGTGCGTGTGGATGGTGAACTAAGTGATTTTTTCTCTTTGAGAGTTGGTTTGAAACAGGGATGTCATGTCTCCATGGTTGTTCAATCTGTACATGGATGGGGTAATAAAAGAGGTACAAGGTAGGGTAGTGGATGTTGGAGTGGCCCTGGTGAGAGAGGATAGTGTTTGGAAACTCCCTGTACTGTTGTTTGCAGATGATACTGTGTTGTTGAGTGAAGACGAAGGGGAGCTGCAAGGTTTGGTGGATGAGTTTGAGAGAGTGTGTAAGAAACGGAACCTAAAGGTGAATGTAGGGAAGAGTAAAGTAATGGTCTTTGAGAGAGGTGAAGTTAGTGAATGTACAGTGAGGTTGGATGGTGAGGAATTGGAAAATGTGAGTACGTTTAAGTATTTGGGTAGTGTGATGAGTAAGGATGGAGGTTTGGAGGGTGAAGTGCTTGAAAGGGTACAGCAGGGAAGAAAGGTTGCTGGTTCCTTGAAAGCAGTGATAAGAGACAGGGAAGTGAGCATGGAAGTGAAAAAGTTACTACATGACAGTATTGTGATACCAACTCTAACGTACGGAAGTGAAGCTTGGACATTGTTGGAAGGACACAAGTCAAGAGTGAGAGCAGTGGAAATGAGTTATTTAAGAGGAGCCTGTGGAGTCACGTGGAGAGACAGGCTGACGAATGAGGATATAAAGGAGCATTGTGGTGTGGATGTGGATGTGATAGGAAGCGTTATGAGGAACACACTGAGGTGGTTTGGCCATGTGGAGAGGATGGAGGGTGAAAGACTGACGAAGAGAATGTATGTGAGTGAGGTGGAGGGGGGAAGAGGGAGGGGGAGGCCGAGGATGAGATGGAGGGATGGGGTGGAGAGGTATATGAGAGAGGGGGGTGTGAGTTGGGAGCAGGGCAGTGAAATGGCGGGGGACAGGGCGACTTGGAGGCGATTTGTTTGTGGCCACCCCAAACGGGATTGAGGCGTCTGGCAATAGATAGATAGATAGATAGGTTACCACCAAGTGTAGTAAATGGTTTCCTGGTGTACAGGAAACCATTTATTATGTCACTCAGTGTAGAGTCACCCATAGGCAGAAGGAAGAGGAAAGAATGAAGGAAAGAAAGACAGAAGGGAGTTTAAAGTCACAGGAAGAGGAAAGAAAGACAGAAGTAGTAGGAAGGGAGGAAAGGGCAGACACCCAAAGCAACACTACATTGAGTTGGTGAGTGCCCCCACCTACCACACTAGCTGGAAGATATTTAATTTTCATGTGACACGGTATTGTAACTAATGCAGTGTGGTGATTTGTGTACATTCAAAGGAGCACCCATATATGCGAGGGAACAGCGAGCAAGATACAGTGCAGAGGTTAAAATCACGATTGTGAAGGTTAACATTATGGGAAGAATAGGGTATCGTGAACAATCTACCAGAACTCACACCCTTGACCTTTTCCCACACCATTTGACACTGATTTTAAGCTTCCTACCAGTACTTTTTTCTCATTATCATCATCCAGACCTCTCCCACCCTAGGGCAGGATGAGGAGTAGCAATGTCCAGACTGTCCAAGTTTGCCCAGTACAATAGGCCACGCATCCATTCACTCATCATTCAATCCCCTGCAATCCTGGCTGTGTCTGATACACCAAAATCATTCACCACATTCTGTAGCTTCACATAAACGTATCCGATAGAGCCAATCCAGATGCTGTCATGTTTAAATGGGGTGCCCAGATCCTTGATCATTCACTTCTTCTCACAACATTCATCCAGACAGCTCGATCTCTTGTCAGTCCCCTAGCCTTACCGACTTTCATACCTCATTTCCTCAAACACTCTTCCACCATATCCCTCCACCTTCTCTTTGGCCTACCTTACCTCCTCCATCCTTCATATTTGCTCAGATATACCTTTTTCACCACTATGTTATCCAGTCTCTCCATGTGACCATACCATCTCAATACACTCCCTTTGATTCTGGTATCCACAGATTTCCTCACTCTGCATCTGACGAATCACATGATTTTATATCCTATCCATTCCCTGTACTCCACATACAGTACATTCCTCAGCAGTCCCATCTCCACTGCTTTCACTCTTGAATTTTCATTTTCATGCCACACCAAAGTCTCACACCCATATGTTAAAGTTGGCATTAACACTCCTTCATGTACGCCCTGTGCAGCTGCAACAGTCAAGCCTCTATTTCTTATCAAGGCCTTCATAGCACCAGCTACTTTCCTTCCTTGTGTTGCTCTACTTCCCACTTCTTTTGCACATTTTCCTCTTTTCTATCACTTTACCCAGGTATTTGAACTCTTTCACCAATTCCAGCCTGTCTCCATTCACTGTAACATTACACTGGGAGTGGCCTTCTCTTTCGATTATCATCACATTACTCTTTTCTACATTAACTCTCAAGCCATGATGCTCACAAACGTCTACAAAACTCTGCACTAGTCTACCAAGCTGTTGTCTGGTATTTGCAAGTAGCACTGCATCATCAGCATACAACAAATTTGAGATATTCATTCATTACCAACGCCATCCCTTTCTCCATTACTCGTGTTTTTACTTCTCATCACCCCATCCATATACAGAATATATTGAACAACCATGGGGACATCACACAACCTTGTCACCCTCCCACATTGATCGTGAACCAATCACTTCGATGTCCATTTCCCCTAACACATGCCTCACTACCATCATAAAAACTTGATGGCATCTAGCAGCTTACCATCTACACCATACCTGCACAAAACCCTCCACAATCCTTCTCTGTCTGCATTGGCGTATGCTTTTTCCAGATCCATAAACGTCATAAACACCTTATAGTCCTTCTCATAAGCTTTCACTATCTATCTCACTGCAAATAATTGATCCACACATCCTCTACCACTCTAAAACACCCTGTTCATCAGTCACTAGGATTTCTGATATCTCTCTTACTTTATAATGATTCTTCCATATACCTTCCGTACAACACTCGATAAACTTTTTTATACAGAATACTATATTGCATTTACTCCAACCTGCCTAAAACTGCCATCTCTCCATCTTGAATGCAGGGTTTTAAAACACTAAAATATAATGCTATAAGTGAAGCATGTTTTGGAAAAGGTATAGATCAGCTGTATTGTCTCTTTCCTCCACTGACCTATGTTAAACAAGCTGCAAAGAACAAAAATTTGGGCCAGGTTAGGATAAAAAGAGTCTAATACATGTAATGGAAAATGCAGTGTGTATGTTCTGCCTGCTACATACTGTGGAGTGACATGAGCCTGCATGGTTGCCTTTATAACCCAAGGTATATCTGACATGGACCCAGTGGACTGTAGGCTGAAGCTGACCATCTCCAGTCCACTATCATCCTTCCAGGAGATAGAGGAGGTGAGGGACATTTCTATATCTGCAGCAGCAACACAGTTATATGAGTACCACCAGAGGAAGGCACCATGAGCCTGCATTGCCATGGTAATATAGGAATGGATGTGCTGGGGTCTGTCTAAGAGTTGGATAAACGGCATAGATGGGACTCTATATCAGGGATCAAGGACATCAGCATTACCTTAGTTACCTTTGTTTATAAAGGTCCAACATGGTTTCATGCATCGGCATTACGGCATAGGTCACCCAATGACGGCTCTCCACGTAGCAGCATTTAGTCCATTATCCTTAAGGTCATGTTCTGGGACATCATCTCAGGTCTTTTTTGGCCTGCCTCTTGCAACCCTACCCTCGCCGTTCACTGCTTTTGAGCAGCTGTCTGTTACTGTACCACCTTGTCCTTTTTGTCAGCACCAGCTGATGCTACAGATGATGAGAGTACCTGGATGTTTGCCCCCAGGATATGGTTGATACCCAGCTTATGTGATACATACCATTCTTCATAATAAGGTTTTTGTGATGGAGATTAGCTTCTTGTTGCAGTAATGTCATAGTTTAGCCTCATGATATAACTAATTATTTAAATGCCATTTTAGAGTTATTAAGTAATTTAATGTGTTAAACAGACTCATAAGTGCACTAGTGGATTTTTGCCAGCTTGTACTCTCTATGGTAAAGAGGGCAGGCTTGGCATTCTAGCCCAAATTGATAGGCTTGAAGGTCAAAGGAAATAATATAACCAAACCTGTTAAGCTCACTTTTCGATAATATTGGTACAAACACACACAAAAAGTGAAAACTGAAAGAAATCTACACTGCCTGTTTAACCCGCAACTTACTTTATTTTATTTTATTCCCTATAGGTAGACCCCATAAATCTGGAAAGGGTGGTCACATTAATCACCTCCATGTCACCCTGTCCACTGCCATCAGGCTGCCTTTTCTCCAGTTCAAATCCTCGTATCTCATACGTATAGTCTACAGTCTCATCTTCTGTACCCCCTCCCCCTCTACTTCACTCACCCACACTCCAAATCATTCTCTCGTAATCTCATTCTTCATTCTATCCCCATGACCAAACCGTTTCAAGGCATACAAATGACGTTCCCCCGAGCTAGACCCTGTATTGGCTCATACAGCCCCGCTAGGTTACAGGTGGGAGCTACCCCAATCGCGACCCCCCGGTCCTGAGCCCAAAGCTCTATCTCTGAGCTGCCGTCACCGTGCTCCTTCTCTACCAGTCTTTCCTTGCTCATATCACTGCTCTCAACGATCAGGTATTTATAGTGGAGGGGTTAAGACCACACAAGTCTGCTGTTTTTATTTACTCATGCAATGATCCATTAATGCTGTGAGGTGGAGCAACGGTGAACCAGAAAATAGTAAGAACACCATAGGCAGTTTGGAATCATCGTTGTTGTTACGTCTTAAAAGGTGGACCGCAGCGATGATTCAATAAATCACTGTAATGTTCAGTTCAATTCAGTTGATAGGTGAGGAGTATTGCCTTTGCATCGGCACTCCTCTTGTCAATTCATTTTTCTAGTTAATTATTTTTCTTGTGTTTAGCTTGTGTTTTGCTCGTCTTTTTTTTTCTTTTTTTCTTTTTTTTATTCTTTGCTATTTGTTAAGGTATTCCTCTTTCTTTTCTTAATTTCTCTCTTTTCCTCCATATATGATATAAATAGTCTTTTTGTTTTGTTTTGTATGTAACTTGCATCATTTTATATGGCTACTATAACGCCTTATCAGCAAGAGCTAATAAATTATACCCTTTTTAGTTAATATTAATATTTATTATTTTATAGCATAATTTTGTGGTTACAAATGTTATAAATTAATGCTGAATACTATTGTAATAATTCAGATTTGGTGGTTGACGGGTGGTATTTAGTAAGACCGACCTGTCTGGCACCTCGGCACCATACTCGGCACGAGGGATTAATATTGCGTCAGCTGTTGGTATATAAAACCGCGTCTATTGACATAACCATCCTGGTAGATCCCAATATGGCAAACCAACAGGATGCAGGTACAGAAGGGAAGCCCAAAACTGCAAAACAGTTGGAAAAGGAAGCTAAGAAGGCCGCAAAATTAGCCAAGTTTGCAGAGAAGCAAGCAAAAGTTGCAGAGAAACAAGGTGATGGCCAGCAGAAGAAACCGAAAAAAGTTGAAGAGGTAACACTTTGGAACAAATACTAGAGAGCGCATATTTATTTATGGTGTAATGTCATGAGGAAAGCATTATTGCCCATTTTTGTGATATTCTTTGTAAATAGAACTTTGCTTCATCGTGCTGAATAATGATATTGTTAACGAAGAAACACATCGGAAGATCATGTTTGATCAATATATAGTTCACCAGTAGAGACCTCTATTGTTGGATAGGTTAGGTTTGTGTAATTCTCATTTATACTCCAGATTGGTGTGTTATGGTTTGGGATCATTCCATCGTGAGAAACGTTACATTCAGAGAAAAGTTACTGATCTACTCTCACTTGTATTTTCTTATGTAGCCAATATAAATAAATGCCATTTGCAATGTATACTACCAACACTTCACATTACATTATGCCATAATCAGATTATTCATATGTTTTTATTCTGATTTTATATAGATTTTTTATAGGTGACGTGAGAAACATTACCGCGATGTTACCCCTCCTTATATTTTGCATGAGTATTTTCAATAACTGTGATTTTACTGATTTAGTCAAGAAGTGCTTTATATCAGTAATATATCAGTGTATGAGGATCATAACCATACCCAGCATATTCTGTTTCTCTTAAGAATTTTGCTACTGTTAAGGAAAATGTGACCGTGAGACACGTTACAGGAAAAGTGAGAAACGTTACTTGTGCGAATTTTGTTTTTCATATAATTACAAAATCATCTCTTATGAAGGTTACAGTAATTTCAAGTATCACTAAACAGTGTAAATCATGTATTAATGTGAAACACATGATAAATTAACCAAAACATGATTCTTGTAAAGCAGGGTTGGGGTGATGCAGCGGAAAAGAACAATGTAATTTTGAATATTATGAACATAAATTACCTTATAACATGTAAGGGAGCTGCAAGGCTTGGTGGATGAGTTTGGGAGAGTGTGTAAGAAACAGAATCTAAAGGTGAATGTAGGGAAGAGTAAAGTGATGGTCTTTGAGAGGGGTGAAGTCAGTGAATTGTACATACAGTGAGGTTGGATGGTGAGGAATTGGAAAATGTGAGTACGTTTAAGTACTTGGGTAGTGTGATGAGTAAGGATGGAGGTTTGGAGGGTGAAGTGCTTGAAAGGGTACAGCAGGGAAGAAAGGTTGCTGGTTCTTTGAAAGCAGTGATAAGAAACAGGGAAGTGAGCATGGAAGTGAAAAAGTTACTACATGACAGTATTGTGATACCAACTCTAACGTATGGAAGTGAAGTTTGGACGTTGTTGGAAGGACACAAGTGAAGAGTGAAAGCAGTGGAAATGAGTTATTTAAGAGGAGCCTATGGAGTCACATGGAGAGACAGGCTGACGAATGAGGATATAAAGGAGCTTTGTGGTGTGGATGTGGATGTGATAGGAAGCGTTAGGAGGAATACACTGAGGTGGTTTGGCCATGTGGAGAGGATGGAGGGTGAAAGACTGATGAAGAGAGTGTATGCGAGTGAGGTGGAGGGGGGAAGAGGGAGGGGGAGGCCGAGGATGAGATGGAGGGATGGGGTGGAGAGGTACCGGTATATGAGAGAGGGGGGTGTGAGTTGGGAGCAGGGCAGTGAGATGGCGGGGGACAGGGCAACGTGGAGGCGATTTGTTTGTGGCCACCCCAAACGGGATTGAGGCGTCTGGCAATAGATAGATAGGTAGACATGTAGGTAACCTTACAGCCAGTAACTGATGTGAAAGTTACATGATAAGCTTACCTGTATATCACACCAGTGATATAAACAGCACAAAAATTAAAGATCAACTACTTGCTCATCGAAGATGGAAAATTCATCCTCTTAGACTAATTGATTGAGGAAGGAAAATTCACCCCTTTGAATGTGTGTCATTCTGGACACATAAGAAGTTGGCAATACCTGCACAACCATATCCTCTGAGATCTCGTCTCTGTTCGGGTTGTCAGGAAATTGAAACTGGCTGTCACCCATTCTGTCAGTGCCTTTCTTAAATAATTAACTTTGAACATGCCTGGCTCCGGAACTGCTTCTACCACTGCAACATAATGCTTCGACAACTTGGTGGTGTAATGAACTAGTACATAGTTACCTGGTGATGGTTTTTGTGTTGCCTCATAATCAGTAGTAATCTGTGACTCAGGCTGGGACATGAATGACATTTCTGCAAGAGATGGTGAACTTTCCCTATCACTGCTAGTACTGGAGTCAGATTGTGGGTCATAGCCAGTCTCCTGAAGATAGCACTGCTTAAAAGGTGATTGGTCTGCAGTCAAATGATACAGTGCTACATTATAGTGGCCAAGAGGTTTTACTGACCTGCACCACTGAATGGATTTTGCTGCTTACAGTTTTTCCAGATCTCTACATATTTTGACTTCTCAGTGTTTATATATTCAGTAGACACATACATTAGTCCAGTTTTATCTGTTATTTGTTCAGCCTCCTCATAAGATTCTACAGCAGACCTTACTGTAAAGCGACCTTGCAAAACTCACCTGTAGACATTCCATTTTAGCAAAACCCCAATCCCATCATGAGGGCCCTTGCCATGATAACTTTCTTGAAAGTTCCATTCAGCAGTGCAGTTGTGGAGGTCTTTGTAAAATGTTAGAGCTGCCATAGAATACCTGTTCTTGAAGTGGGGTGCTGCCCCATCAGTCCACAATGATACATGTGTGAAATGAATACCAGCAGAATTCAAATAATCAAAAATAGCACTATTAAACACCAGAACTTCAAGGCGAGAGTGTGAGGCTGTATTTGAAATTACTGCTAATGGCTTTGTAGCAATCTCTCCATCTTTGACATAATGAACAACCGCAGTGTAAATAGTCACAGATTACCCAGTGGTTGGAGTCACTGGAGACTTGATAGTAAAACATGCTCACCAGGTACCAGGCAAAATTAATTTACTGTCTGGAAAGAATAAAAACTTAAAGGTAACATACTAAATTACAAACACAGGGGTTTTATCATTGGACTTCAGTGCAGCTACTTTGATTTTTTGTTTGAAGGTGTGCGTGAGAAACGTTACATCATTTTTGGGTAACGTTTCTCACAGTGGGCATGTAACGTGTGTGACGGACTGTATGGCTTACCGGGGTTTGTTTCGAAGTATCCCAACGTTACATTATTAAGGCCTTGGGATGCCCATTTATAATATAAAGTTATGTTGGTATTCTCTAGTTTGTTAGCTGTGTATGGGAAAAATGGGGAAAAAACGTGAAACACTTTACTCCTGAAATACTTCCATTTAAAGGTCATGCTACATACTGACCACAACATATATGTAAACAACTGTAGTGTTAGTCAAAACTCAGATAGATGCATTTTCAATAAAACACAATGTCAGCATTCCAAACAATAACATACTCTGGTCAGTGATGCAATGAAAATTGCTAAATTCAGCATTAATTTTTCATTGGTGACATAGTATGACAATTTTTTATGCAGCTCCCTTAGTTGACAGTTTAGGCTCAATTTCTCTTCAGATTCTTGAAATTCAATGATTAAGCTTTAAAATGATGTATAATTTATATACTTTTAAGCAATTCTGATTTTGACACAAAAGGTTGACATCGTCATGGAATGACCCTTTGGACCAAAGAATGTCAGGGTTAGAATCAAAGCTTGTGGGTCAGTTTGGCATTTTGGATAACCATGGATTTCAGTTATGACTGTTTCTGGTGTTTTGTGTTATGAATTGATTGAATTTATCTTTCAGACCTATTGCAAATTAACTTTTTCTGAGTTCCCTACCCCTGCCTTCCCCAACAAAAACTGAGGACCAGTTGGAATCGGGTTTTGGGTGGGGGAGCACGGCATAAAAGGTTATCAAAAGAGTTGAAGGTAGAAAGAGGCTGACTCACACACACACACACACACACACACACACACACACACAAAAGCTTTGTTATCCCAACTGGGTGGGTTGTTCCCCCCAGCCCCCTGACAATATTAACCACTGCATTGTGTTCACACCTAATCATCAAAATACATAAAATGTGCTTGTTTAAAGGCTGTCCAGCATGCACAGTCCCATAAATGTTTGTCTTTTCTGTAAGTACACAGTACATTAGTTAACAGTTAAGGCAGTCGACTGCTCATATCAACACTGTGATCTCTTAATAAGTACAGGTACAGGTATACTGTTTAGCTGTACTGTCTTCTTGGTCAGGATTCTTTCAAAACACCCAGTAACTGTAAGAACAGCCTCCATATCTGCCAGCCATTTTTGAACTGATTTTACATTCAAAGTTGAGGATGCAAAGCTGCTTACATAAGTGTCATGTGACCTATAACAAGCATCCTCATTGTCTTCCCTTTCTCTTTCTGGTTGGTCAATGCATCTGCCTCACGTGCCTGCCATCACCACTCCATTTGTCCTCCCTCTACAGTCAAGGTCGTATTAAAGGGTTACCTACAACGATTAATTTTCATTCACAAGATCCACTTATATAGGAAAAAAGTTAGTAGAAGCTTATCTAACTTTCAAAAGGAAATTCCCAAATTCCATGGTTCTCTGAAATGGCAAATTATCCAGCCTGTGAAGGGTAACCAAAGCGTATCAAGGTTAGGATCAGTACATGTTAAGGATTTGACCAAAGAATTTGACCTAAGGGATAAGGGGCTGAATTGGGAGGCTGCCAGAGATTGAGCAACATGGAGAACTGTCATTAAGTGACCAAGGCTGACACATGCAAGCATGTTAGAGCCTTTACAAACATTATTAATATTAATAATAATGTCATCACCATTAGAAAAAGGTAACAACGTATGAAGTACCCACACCAGCGGGAGAAAAGAAGGACATTAATGTGGAGCTGCCTGCACAGTACAGCCCCAAGTATGTTGAAGCAGCCTGGTATGACTGGTGGAAGAAGGAGGGATTCTTTAAACCCGAATATGGGGTAAGTACTGTGCTGTACTTTGTTTGGGGTCTTGGCTCCATGTACTTATTGGCATTTAAACAGAATCTTAGCAATAGTGTATCTAGGGAACTGTCATGAACCATATCCTCATTCTTGTTGTTGTTGTGGTCCTAGGTTCATCTGAAGTTGAACCTAATGGACTGGAGAGTGGAGTTGCCTTTCTCTTGCAGGCTGTTCACCTCCTTTCAGGAGATGGGAATGAGTTAATGAATGTTTCTATGGTATAACCAGGCAAATTAGCTGCCAAGTTATAATGGCACCACTACAGAAGGTATCCCTCTTGAACACCAATCTTATCCCCCACCTACTTTTGTACAATCATTGGTATGCAGCCAGATATACTGTAATTCATGCTTAGATTCCAAATACAGTTTTTGTAGTATAAAATAAGATGTACTGTATTAAAATAAAATTGCACAATATTATTTATAAATTAATTTTTGTGTGGTTGATTTACAGAGAAATCTGGATGAAGACAACCCAAAGGGAAAGTTCATCATGGTTATTCCCCCACCAAATGTCACTGGTAGTTTACATTTAGGACATGCACTTACCAATTCAGTTGAAGATGCCATCTGTCGCTGGTAAGCATGAGATAAATGCACAAATACCATATATAACTATGTAATACTGAGGTGTAGTACAAGGCCAGCAGTTCTGTCACACAATTAAATTATTGGAAAGAACATCATCATGCCAGAGAAATAATAAATTTGTGTATGTGATGTACTATTGTCTGGTAATTTTAACTCTGATAGTGTTGTAACATGACTTGGAAATCATAATAGCATGGTATCTTTTTTAAGAGATCCCACAGTGATGGACAAAATGTGTATTCCAAACAATATGAATAGGCATGATACCATGTGGCAGCACAGACACATCCTTACATTTTTCTTGTATGTAAAGTGAGTGAGGTGGAGACTGATATTGGACACAAACTTAGTACAGTAACCAGCCACAGTCATCACTTTTAGGCAGGAACCTTACTGGCAGGTAAATAGACTCAAAGTCCATATTGAGGCTTTCACAGTGTTACAGATCTTGTTAAACCTTTGGGATATCTCTTTTCCCAACAGTTTCAAGTAACTGATGAAAAAGAAAGTACCTTAATTAACAGAGTTTAGCTTCCTTTCCATAAAAAGCATCAGCTGTACCAGGGCTGACCTCAGTATGGGGTTTGCATAAGATGAAGCACGGTGTTATTTGATTAGATTTGATCTAGAAACTCTTATTCTTAGTTCACTCCTTGTTTTGATTACTTTTTTCCTCTCCTAACCCTTCAGGAACCGAATGACAGGCAAGACAACACTTTGGGTGCCAGGTTGTGACCACGCTGGCATTGCAACGCAGGTAGTTGTTGAGAAGAAACTACAGCGGGAGGAGGGCAAGTCTCGGCATGATTACGGGCGGGAGGAGTTTGTCAAGCGTGTTTGGCGGTGGAAGAATGAGTGAGTATCAGTTTATAGCCAGAAGTTTTAATTGTGGAGGGGATGGTCACAGTTTAGTGTTCTGAAGACCCAGTTGTATATGCAGGAAGTTTAGTTAAGGTAACAAGAGAAGCATCAAGCAGTATTTTATTTGTTAATCTGCATAATTGAGTACTGTGTAACAGTACAGTATAGTATCTGTTTATTGTCAAATGGCTGTGCCCTAGAGTTCATCACTATAGGTTTTTTAACCAAACCTTTATGAATTATTTGATTAGGAAGGGTGATCGAATCTACCATCAGCTGGAGAAAATGGGATCATCCTTAGACTGGGATCGAACTACCTTTACAATGGATCCAGGACCACAGGAGGCTGTTAAGGAAGCCTTTGTGCGTATGCATGAGGATGGAACAATCTATAGATCCAACAGGCTGGTCAACTGGTCCTGTACTCTGAAGTCAGCCATATTGGATATTGAGGTTGGCTCACCAAGCTGTATACTGTACTGTATAGCCTATTTAACAGATTGCTGACGTACTTCCATTTCATCCCCTGACCCACATTTTTGTTATAGTCTGTTCTTTTCTTCGTACATTATGTACGTACCTGTTGTAAATAGTCTGTATCCCTTCTTTTTACCTCCTTTCTGTCTTCTGACTCCTTTCTGTATTCATCATTGGTTTCCTTCATACATAATTATTCCACTCCAACGACTGCTGTCCTTTGACCTCCACTACGCTTTCTACTTTCATATCCCACAGTGGTGTTCCTTTCTTGTTAATCTTCTTTACTGCACTGCATGGTTTCAGTTTTCTGTTTGAAAGTATAATTTAGATATTTATTGATGTTATCGTGAGCTTTTCTTTTGCTCTTTTTGCCCATCTTGACTTTCTGTTGTAGTGAGAATCGTTTAGTGTCTGCTCTGTGTGACCATACTTTATAATACATTTCTAATGGACATACTGTACCTTGTTTTCTGAAGTCTTTGAGGTACTTGAAGTGCAGATTTACCGAGTCATTAAACAGCATTAATGTAATTGATATATTTTACTAGTGGTAGCAATGTGTGATAAATAATCCACAGATTTCATAATTCTTAAATCTGTCTTTTTAGGTTGAAAAGAAGGAGCTGGCAGGAAGAACAGAGTTATCTGTGCCTGGATATAAGGATAAAGTTGAATTTGGAGTACTGGTGTCATTTGCTTACCAGGTTGAGGATTCCACGGAACGAATCGTGGTTGCCACCACACGTATTGAGACCATGCTTGGTGACACAGCTGTGGCTGTGCATCCCAGTGATGAGAGGTCAGGAAATTAGGTATTCTGTTCTCATTTTCTAAACTATATATCACACTATTTTAAGATGTACATTTTAATTAACTACTTAACCACGGGGCGTCACTTTTGTGACGCTTGGGAGCAAGGGATCATACCACAGGGCGTCACTTTTGTGATTCTGTGTTATTTTGAATTCGTCCGGGCTTTCAAGTGGTGGCTTGTATCATCTATCAGTACTGCCAATGTCCAACACCAGTCAGCACTCCTAATCTCATCTGTACTCCCATCCATTGTTGACAATTTAGCCATTTCTCCCCGTTCGTGACTCCCCTCCCTACTTCCCCTCCATTACCCTCTCCTCTTGCCTGCCCGGCCGTGCTACGCTAAGTAAATCTTCCCTGAATTTTCCACTGATTTCATCCATTGAAATAAGCCCTATGCCCTATTCTTATTCCAAATAATATATACAAGAAAGAAATAAGGTAAGTGATAGTGCCATACACATGGAATTGGCTAATTATCACCTGACAGCACCTCACGTACACTACTTGCTAGTTTTCGCTGTTTATTTCCCCTTGAAATATGCCGTATTATCTGTTCTTGTAATAAAAATATATATAAGAAAGGAAGGGAGAAGCCTAAGTGATATTTACATTCACCTGGAACTACCTAATTTATTATGTATTGTCTAGATTTCCTGCCAATCATTTCATAGTGTATATATTAGCAGCTTTCACCCCGCTGACATTGGCAGCATTGCACTTCCCCTAGGCAGGCAGGCCACCACACTGTATTCAGTTTACTATCGTCTTTCAAGGTGAAAGCACGTCGGATTCGCGCCTGCCCAATTACACTGCTTTTTAGCCCCATGCAAAGGGCCCTGTGACCTCTACCCCCAACTAAACCTCGTGTGGAAAGAGGTAAAGGGGTAAGTGACTGTGGAACGTGAACTGGCTAATTTGTCAATGAAAATGATAGACAGTGACTACGATCTATCTGGTGAGTAAAACAGTGCGAGTGGAAATGTAAATAATGTGTAAACAGCAAGTGAAAGCAGTGAATGTAAATATAAGTGAACAGTGGAAAATAGTTTTATAAGTTACTGCAAGTGACTGCATAATACAGTGTAAATAAAATAGAAATGTAAATAATGTAAATAAAATAGAATGTAAATAGAAATGTAAATGAGTAGTAATATAAGAATACGAGTATATATACCGTACTAGGAGTAATGAAAGTGAAAGTTTCATTCTAGCATGTGTGAATACTATGAGTTATGAAAGTGAAAATGAGAGTGACAGATTCACTCTCAATGCTAGCATACAGGACGAGAAAGTGAATGCTACGTATTTTACTGGAAGAGAAATTGAATGCCTACAGTGACAATAAACTACTATTACTGAAGGAAACTTATGGATAAAGACTGTAGATATGTATAAGTGTTATATAGTAATAGAAATATAAACTGTGAGTTTATATTAATAAATGACAGAACACCAGCGGCGAACGATGTCAAGTGGGAAGGTCATACGCGCTCGTAATTTTCATTGCTTTCAGTGTTTTTTGTTTGGAGTATGGATCCCAAACTATTTGAGAATCATAGAATAGTGTTTCTAGTGATAATATCAGGCTGTGGTAATCATATTACGGGTTGTCGGGAAGTGTAAAGTGGAGACTTCGTTACCCAACTTCAGAGGTCTCCACAAGTCCTACGGTACTAGACGAAGGCTCAACAAACATCCCAGGAGAAAGCTGAAGGTATGTGCCATATGCATATTTAATTATAATATTCTAGGACTAATAACTGATTTTTGGCAAATATTTTTAGAGAGTCTGTCGGAGCGCGAATATGCCTGCGAGACACGCAAGTCAGGCAAAAACAACCCCGCGATTTAGGGGATAAGAAGACCTCCAGCCATACAGATTTATTATGCTAACCCTCTGTTAAACCCTGGCTACATTCATATGTACTTAACTGTAGGGAAAGTAAGTTTTTCCCATATTACCATTGCCTTTCAAAAGTATTTCTAAAACTTGCTCATTCAGACTTCTGCCATTATATTAAACTGGACTTTATGGGCAGAGGTGAATTGTCATTGTCCAGCACTGTCAGCAGATGCTCTGTTAATTAGTTTTCCAGTTGACATCCAGGTAATTGTTGTTCATTCACAGGTACAAGCACCTGGTAGGGAAGGTGTTGATTCATCCATTCACTGGGCGCAAGCTGCCCATCTTACAGGACGACTTTGTAGAGATGGAGTTTGGCACAGGTGCAGTAAAGATCACACCTGCTCATGACCCCAATGATTATGAAGTTGGTAAACGGCACAACCTCCCCTTCCTCACTATCTTTTCTGATGATGGCTACATTCTTGATGGATATGGACCATTTACAGTGAGTAATAAATTACAGTACCCGGTATACAAAAGGTTATTCCTAGCCATAAGATCAGTTAATACCATTTTGTTATTTGTTGACTTTTTTTTTTTTTTTTTTTTAAAGTAATGTGTCTCTTATGTTTGTGATTATCTTTCCATCTGTATCTTCTTGTTTCTGGTATCAGGTTTCCTTTCTGGGCATATAACAGCTACTGTTGTCGATAGCCACTGCCGCTCTAAAGGTAGCAGCAATGGTGTTTCTCATGGCTGTGTCCTTATGCCAAACATCGGTTTCCTCCCATTTCTTATGAAAATAGTTTCATCGATTTGCAGGGCATGAAGCGATTTGAGGCAAGGAAAGCCGTATTGGATGCCTTGAAGGAGAAGGGACTATATGTGGAGACCAAAGATAACCCCATGGTAGTCCCTGTTTGTTCTCGTTCCAAGGACATCATTGAACCTATGATCAAACCACAGTGGTATGTATTGATAATTTAGATGAACTGTTGTAGATGTAGGTGTTATAATAAGTATGTCTTGGCTCCATGCAACAGTATTCCTGATAGGTAGATATTTTTGGTGAAATTGGTTTGGAGAGTGTAATCTCAGTAATAGACAGTGTAATGTAGTTGTTAAGTGATTTACCCAGATTGTAGGTCAGAAAAAAAAAAAAAAATGTTCATGCTTGCATTTTGGTAATGGAAATAAGATACTATAAAACAGAATGCAGAACAGATGTTAATGCCCTTATCTGTAGCAGTTTTCTGATATTTTTAGGTATGTGAAATGTTCAGAAATGGCCAAGAAGGCTATTGAAGCAGTTAAGTCGGGTGAACTAGAAATTATCCCAAAGATGCATGAGAAGACATGGTACCACTGGATGGAAGAAATGCGTGACTGGTGCATCTCCCGGCAGCTGTGGTGGGGTCATCAGATACCTGCTTATTATGCCACCATTGTAGATGCACCAGCTGCACCACAGGAGGCAAGTTTACTTCAGATTTAGTAAGAATAGATTTCATTTTACTGATTGATCAATGGCCATTCAGACAGATAATTACTAAGGGTGTAATATTTAATGAGGGGAAGTTCTGTGAGCCCTACCTCTTCTGGATGCAAGTGTTCGGAGTGTTGTTATTACCCTCATTGAATTGTTGACTCCTGTGGCCAATTTTAATTATTTTGCATTTCAAAGCTTGAATTATAATATAGCTTAGTTACTGAAGCATAATGAGAAAGTAAAAAGTTTATTGCATTAGTTAGTTCTGAGAGATATATATATATTTTTTTTACATGCATTGCAAAATACAAGATACATGAGACCAGTGCAAACTTGTGTAGTTCTTCATGTAGTTTCTGGAGAAAACCTTGAAATAAATCTTCACTACAGTCAAACCATAAT